>NW_025745205.1:27500-40000 GCF_021184085.1 Oncorhynchus gorbuscha
TGACAAGACACATTAGAGAGGGTTATTTGGAACAGGAGCTTCGTTGCGTGTTTTTTTTACATCGAAAAATGTGACAATTATGCATATTTTTTCATATGCTTCTATAAGAGTGGGTGAGTCTTCAGAATATACACAAAGATATTCCTAACGTTGTTTGAGAAGGTGAAGGATCATGGACTGTAAGAAGGTTCTACTCTGTTTGCATGGTATACCTACATTTTAGTAAACGCTCTGATCCAGAACAGCTTTCAGGAGGAGCAATTAGGAGGGAGTGCCTTGCTCAAGGTGTTTTACCTAGTCGGCTCGGGATCCAAACCAGCAACCTTTTGTTTACCGGCCCAATGCTCTTAACCGCTAGGCTCCTTGCCAGCCTGTAAGACATATATACACATATATATATATACACACATATACATATATATACACACATATACATACACACATATACATATACATACACACATATACATATATATACACACATATACATATATATACACACATATACATATATATACACACATATACATATATATACACACATATACATATATATACACACATATATACACACATATACATATATATACACACATATACATATATATACACACATATACATATATATACACACATATACATATATATACACACATACACACATATACACACACATACACACATATACACACACATATACACATATACACATATACATATATATACACACATATACACATATACACATATACACATATACATATATATATAACATGCAGGTGTAAGTCTTTAAAAAGGCTACTGACTTCAATTACATCCACTAGATACATTGTGGCTAATACAAGGCCCTGCTATAGTCTAGTGTCCTGTCCATTGTGTCTAATACAAGGCCCTGCTATAGACTAGTGTCCTGTCCATTGTGGCTAATACAAGGCCCTGCTATAGTCTAGTGTCCTGTCCATTGTGTCTAATACAAGGCCCTGCTATAGACTAGTGTCCTGTCCATTGTGGCTAATACAAGGCCCTGCTATAGACTAGTGTCCTGTCCATTGTGTCTAATACAAGGCCCTGCTATAGACTAGTGTCCTGTCCATTGTGGCTAATACAAGGCCCTGCTATAGACTAGTGTCCTGTCCATTGTGGCTAATACAAGGCCCTGCTATAGACTAGCATCATGTCCATTGTGGCTAATACAAGGCCCTGCTATAGACTAGTGTCCTGTCCATTGTGGCTAATACAAGGCCCTGCTATAGACTAGTGTCCTGTCCATTGTGGCTAATACAAGGCCCTGCTATAGACTAGCATCATGTCCATTGTGGCTAATACAAGGCCCTGCTATAGACTAGTGTCCTGTCCATTGTGGCTAATACAAGGCCCTGCTATAGACTAGTGTCCTGTCCATTGTGGCTAATACAAGGCCCTGCTATAGACTAGTGTCCTGTCCATTGTGGCTAATACAAGGCCCTGCTATAGACTAGCATCATGTCCATTGTGGCTAATACAAGGCCCTGCTATAGACTAGTGTCCTGTCCATTGTGGCTAATACAAGGCCCTGCTATAGACTAGCATCATGTCCATTGTGGCTAATACAAGGCCCTGCTATAGACTAGTGTCCTGCCCATTGTGGCTAATTTAAGGCCCTGCTATAGACTAGTATCCTGTCCATTGTGGCTAATACAAGGCCCTGCTATAGACTAGTGTCCTGCCCATTGTGGCTAATTTAAGGCCCTGCTATAGTCTAGTGTCCTGTCAATTGTGGCTAATTTAAGGCCCTGCTATAGACCAGTATCCTGTCAATTGTGGCTAATTTAAGGCCCTGCTATAGTCTAGTGTCCTGTCAATTGTGGCTAATTTAAGGCCCTGCTATAGTCTAGTGTCCTGTCAATTGTGGCTAATTTAAGGCCCTGCTATAGACTAGTATCCTGTCAATTGTGGCTAATTTAAGGCCCTGCTATAGTCTAGTGTCCTGTCCATTGTGGCTAATTTAAGGCCCTGCTATAGTCTAGTGTCCTGTCCATTGTGGCTAATTTAAGGCCCTGCTATAGTCTAGTGTCCTGTCAATTGTGGCTAATTTAAGGCCCTGCTATAGTCTAGTGTCCTGTCAATTGTGGCTAATTTAAGGCCCTGCTATAGACTAGTGTCCTGTCCATTGTGGCTAATTTAAGGCCCTGCTATAGTCTAGTGTCCTGTCAATTGTGGCTAATTTAAGGCCCTGCTATAGTCTAGTGTCCTGTCCATTGTGGCTAATACAAGGCCCTGCTATAGACTAGTATCCTGTCCATTGTGTCTAATACAAGGCCCTGCTATAGACTAGTGTCCTGTCCATTGTGGCTAATTTAAGGCCCTGCTATAGTCTAGTGTCCTGTCAATTGTGGCTAATTTAAACCCCTGCTATAGTCTAGTGTCCTGTCAATTGTGGCTAATTTAAGGCCCTGCTATAGACTAGTGTCCTGTCCATTGTGGCTAATTTAAGGCCCTGCTATAGTCTAGTGTCCTGTCAATTGTGGCTAATTTAAGGCCCTGCTATAGTCTAGTGCCCTGTCCATTGTGGCTAATTTAAGGCCCTGCTATAGTCTAGTGTCCTGTCCATTGTGGCTAATACAAGGCCCTGCTATAGTCTAGTGTCCTGTCAATTGTGGCTAATTTAAGCCCCTGCTATAGTCTAGTGTCCTGTCAATTGTGGCTCATTTAAGGCCCTGCTATAGACTAGTGTCCTGTCCATTGTGGCTAATTTAAGGCCCTGCTATAGTCTAGTGTCCTGTCAATTGTGGCTAATTTAAGGCCCTGCTATAGTCTAGTGTCCTGTCCATTGTGGCTAATACAAGGCCCTGCTATAGACTAGTGTCCTGTCAATTGTGGCTAATTTAAGGCCCTGCTATAGTCTAGTGTCCTGTCAATTGTGGCTAATTTAAGGCCCTGCTATAGACTAGTGTCCTGTCCATTGTGGCTAATTTAAGGCCCTGCTATAGTCTAGTGTCCTGTCAATTGTGGCTAATTTAAGGCCCTGCTATAGTCTAGTGTCCTGTCCATTGTGGCTAATTTAAGGCCCTGCTATAGTCTAGTGTCCTGTCCATTGTGTCTAATACAAGGCCCTGCTATAGACTAGTGTCCTGTCCATTGTGGCTAATACAAGGCCCTGCTATAGACTAGTATCCTGTCCAGGGGGTGTACTTGTACGTCAAGCTGCCTCATGCTACAGCTCCTATGAGCCGGTCCGGTTCGCACAAGGCAAGGCTGGCTACTTAATACGAGAATGCCAGTATGCTTTTCATAGAAATACTAGAACAACATTGAATATTGGACATTCTAAGAATTGATATCACCGTAAATACCACACAAGCTTTTCCCATTTACCTGCTTCCAGGACAAATACCATTTTGTTACATTTTACAAGTGCCAGTGAATAGACCGACAAGGCATCTAAACTAATGAAGGCCATTTGGGATGAAAAGATGGAGGTGCAGAAATCCAGCCTGTTTGAGAGCAATTACTTCCCAGAGCGATACACACATTGCACAGATCATTCATAGCTCGCTGGCTATTCACGAACGCTGCGTGATGAGGGAACGGGCTGCTTTCAGAGTCAATATGAGGAGGTTGTAAGTTCATCAGAACCTGTTTTAACTGGACTGAAGAGCATGATTTTGTATTTGGTATTTATTAGGATCCCTGATTATCTGCTGCCGAGGCAGTGCCTCTTCTTCCTGGGGTCTAAACAGATCAGTTCTCACTCAGTTTAAATGGACAGAATATTCACCCAACTATAACCTTGTATATTTGTATATCATTTCACTGTTATGCATTACCCTCACCTTGTAGAGGTTACCCTAAACCTGAACACAGCGTTGTAATATTGTATACCTTACCCTGACTTTGTATGTGTTACCCTAACCTATTTACCCTCAACCTATAGACATCATTCAGAATGAAGAAAGGGCATGAGGTCTGTCTGTTGCGTAGACTGCAGAGTAAGGCCTTCCCCTTCTATGTGGACTGGAGAGGTGAAGCTGGGTGTGTGTGGGCCTCTCTGAGAGATGAAGCTGGGTGTGTGTGGGCCTCTCTGAGAGGTGAAGGTGAGTGTGTGTGGGCCTCTCTGAGAGGTGAATCTGGGTGTGTGTGGGTCTCTCTGAGAGGTGAAGGTGAGTGTGTGTGGGACTCTCTGAGAGGTGAAGGTGAGTGTGTGTGGGCCTCTCTGAGAGGTGAAGGTGGGTGTGTGTGGGTCTCTCTGAGAGGTGAAGCTGGGTGTGTGGGCCTCTCTGAGAGGTGAAGGTGAGTGTGTGTGGGTCTCTCTGAGAGGTGAAGCTGGGTGTGTGTGGGTCTCTCTGAGAGGTGAAGGTGAGTGTGTGTGGGTCTCTCTGAGAGGTGAAGGTGGGTGTGTGTGCGTCTCTCTGAGAGTTGAAGCTGGGTGTGTGTGGGTCTCTCTGAGAGGTGACTGTGGGTGTGTGTGGGTCTCTCTGAGAGGTGAAGGTGGGTGTGTGTGGGTCTCTCTGAGAGCTGAAGCTGGGTGTGTCTGCGTCTCTCTGAGAGGTGAATCTGGGTGTGTGTGGGCCTCTCTGAGAAGTGAATCTGGGTGTGTGTGCGTCTCTCTGAGAGCTGAAGCTGGGTGTGTGTGCGTCTCTCTGAGAGGTGAAGCTGGGTGTGTTTGCGTCTCTCTGAGAGGTGAAGGTGGGTGTG
This sequence comes from Oncorhynchus gorbuscha, assembly GCF_021184085.1. Lineage (NCBI taxonomy): Eukaryota > Metazoa > Chordata > Actinopteri > Salmoniformes > Salmonidae > Oncorhynchus > Oncorhynchus gorbuscha. The sequence goes on from NW_025745205.1 coordinate 32,175, forward strand.
TGTGCGTCTCTCTGAGAAGTGAATCTGGGTGTGTGTGCGTCTCTCTGAGAGGTGAAGCTGGGTGTGTTTGCGTCTCTCTGATCATCTGCTCAGTCAGTGTTCCCTCAAAAGCCTTTTTACAATCTGTATCGATCCACCCCATTTTACCATTCATACCACAACCTCCAGGGTCATTAGGAAAGGCTTGAGAGCAAACATCATCATTCCTAAGGGTGCTGTGTGTGTGTGTGTGTGTGTGTGTGTGTGTGTGTGTGTGTGTGTGTGTGTGTGTGTGTGTGTGTGTGTGTGTGTGTGTGTGTGTGTGTGTGTGTGTGTGTGTGTGTGTGTGTGTGTGTGTGTGTGTGTGTGTGTGTGTGTGTGTGTGTGAATGGTTATGGTTATGAAGCCCTGAAATCATGCCAAACACAGGAGAAGGTTAGTGGGGAGTCCAGTGTGTGTGTCTACTGCCAATACAGCTAAGCAAGAGATTGGGCCTAGCACAGGGGAGAGACAGCATAAGCAGGTGTCATACAAACAGTACACAGACACACAGCATGGGCTAGTCCAGTACACAACACACTCCTGTCGTATCTCACTGGGCACCATGTGGACCTGTATCGTTCAAAACATTTGGGTGGAAGGGAGATGCAAAAATGAACAACCAAACTGACGTCCCTGCAGATGAGCATGTTGATGGGGAAACGGTCTGTATGGCTGTATGGATCACCGCCATTTGTTTTTGGAAGAGTTTATTGAGATTTTGCTACATGTCTTAAGGGGACTGGGGAACACACCACAGAGAACTGGTCATGTACAGTACCAGTCAAACGTTTGGTCACACCTACTCATTACAGGGCTTTTCTTTATTTGACTATTTTCTACATTGTAGAATAACAGTGACGACTTCAGAACTATGAAACAACACATATGGAATCATGTAGTAACCAAAAAAGTGATAAACAAATCAAAATGGAAAGAACAGCTCAAATAAGCAAAGAGAAACGACAGTCCATCATTACTTGACATGAAGGTCAGTCAATCAGGAAAATTTGAGGAACTCTGAAAGTTTCTTCAAGCCAGTCACAAAAACCATCAAGTGCTATGAGGAAACTGGCTCTCATGAGGACCGCCACAGGAAAGGAAGATCCAGAGTTAACATTTTCTGCAGAGGAAAAGCTCATTAAAGTTAACTGCATCTTAGATTGCAGCCCAAATAAATGCTACATTGAGTTCAAGTAACAGACACATCTCAACATCAACTGTTCAGAGGAGACTGTGTGAATCAGACCTTCATGGTCAAATTGCTGAAAAGAAGCCATTACTAAAGGACACCAATAAGAAGAGACTTGATTGGGCCCAGGAACACGAGCAATGGTTTATTTTTGGTTCCAACCACTGTGTCTTTGTGAGATGCAGAGTAGCTGAACAGATGATCTCCGCATGTGTAGTTGCCACCGTGAAGCATGGAGGAGGAGGTGTGATTGTGTGGGGGGTGCTTTGCTGGTGACACTGTCAGTGATGTATTTAGAATTCAAGGCACGCTTAACCGGCATGGCTACCACAGCATTTTACAGCAATACGTTGTCCCAATGACCCAACACACCTCCAAGCTGTTTAAGGGCCATTTGACCAATAAGGAGAGTGATGGAGTGCTGCATCAAATCAAATCAAGCTATTATTTGTCACATGCACCAAATACAAGTGTAGACTTTACCGTGAAATGCTTTCTTACAAGCCCTTAACCAACAGTGCAGTTCAAGAAGAAGAAGATATTTACCAAGTAGATTAAAATAAAAAGTAATAATAAAAGTAACACAATAAGAATAACAATAACGAGGCTATATACAGGGGGCACTGGTACCGAGTCAGTGTGGAGGCTATATACAGGGAGCACCAGTACCGAGTCAGTGTGGAGGCTATATACAGGGGGCACTGGTACCGAGTCAGTGTGGAGGCTATATACAGGGGGCACTGGTACCGAGTCAGTGTGGAGGCTATATACAGGGGGCACCAGTACCGAGTCAGTGTGGAGGCTATATACAGGAGGTACCAGTACCGAGTCAGTGTGGAGGCTATATACAGGGGGCTCCAGTACCGAGTCAGTGTGGAGGCTATATACAGGGGGGTACCAGTACCGAGTCAGTGTGGAGGCTATATACAGACCAGGGTCACCAGTACCGAGTCAGTGTGGAGGCTATATACAGGGGGCACCAGTACCGAGTCAGTGTGGAGGCTATATACAGGGGGCACCAGTACCGAGTCAGTGTGGAGGCTATATACAGGGGGCACCAGTACTGAGTCAGTGTGGAGGCTATATACAGGGGGCACCAGTACCGAGTCAGTGTGGAGGCTATATACAGGGGGTACCAGTACCAGTGTGGAGGCAGAGTCAGTGTGGAGGCTATATACAGGGGCACCGGTACCGAGTCAGTGTGGAGGCTATATACAGGGGGTATCACCGTACCGAGTCAGTGTGGAGGCTATATACAGGGGGTACCAGTACCGAGTCAGTGTGGAGGCTATATACAGGGGGGGTACCAGTACCGAGTCAGTGTGGAGGCTATATACAGGGGGCACCAGTACAGAGTCAGTGTGGAGGCTATATACCACCAGTACCAGTACCGTGTGTGTGGAGGCTATATACAGGGGGCACCAGTACCGAGTCAGTGTGGAGGCTATATACAGGGGGCACCAGTACTGAGTCAGTGTGGAGGCTATATACAGGGGCACCGGTACCGAGTCAGTGTGGAGGCTATATACAGGGGCACCGGTACCGAGTCAGTGTGGAGGCTATATACAGGGGGTACCAGTACCGAGTCAGTGTGGAGGCTATATACAGGGGGCACCAGTACAGAGTCAGTGTGGAGGCTATATACAGGGGGCACCAGTACAGAGTCAGTGTGGAGGCTATATACAGGGGGCACCAGTACAGAGTCAGTGTGGAGGCTATATACAGGGGGCACCGGTACAGAGTCAGTGTGGAGGCTATATACAGGGGGCACCGGTACAGAGTCAGTGTGGAGGCTATATACAGGGAGCACCGGTACAGAGTCAGTGTGGAGGCTATATACAGGGGGCACCGGTACCGAGTCAGTGTGGAGGCTATATACAGGGGGTACAGGTACATCTAATAATGAGGCTATATACATGGGGTACCAGTCAGAGTCAGTGTGGAGGCTATATACAGGGGGTACCAGTACAGAGTCAGTGTGGAGGCACAGGGGGTACCAGTACAGAGTCAGTGTGGAGGCTATATACAGGGGGTACCAGTACCGAGTCAGTGTGGAGGCTATATACAGGGGGTACCGGTCAGTGTGGAGGCTGAGTCAGTGTGGAGGCTATATACAGGAGGCACCGGTAACGAGTCAGTGTGGAGGCTATATACAGGGGGCACCGGTACCGAGTCAGTGTGGAGGCTATATACAGGGGGCACCGGTACAGTCAGTGTGGAGGCTATATACAGGGGGTACCAGTACTGAGTCAGTGTGGAGGCTATATACAGGGGGCACCTGTACAGTCAGTGTGGAGGCTATATACAGGGGGCACCGGTACCGAGTCAGTGTGGAGGCTATATACAGGGGGCACTGGTACCGAGTCAGTGTGGAGGCTAGTATACAGGGGGCACTGGTACAGAGTCAGTGTGGAGGCTATATACAGGGGGCAACTGGTGTGGACTATATACAGAGTCAGTGTGGAGGCTATATACAGGGGGCACTGGTATCGAGTCAGTGTGGAGGCTATATACAGGGGGGCACTGGTACCGAGTCAGTGTGGAGGCTATATACAGGGAGCACCGGTAACGAGTCAGTGTGGAGGCTATATACAGGGGGGCACTGGTACCGAGTCAGTGTGGAGGCTATATACAGGGGGTACCAATACCGAGCCAGTGTGGAGGCTATATACAGGGGGCACCAGTACAGAGTCAGTGTGGAGGCTATTTACAGGGGGCACCAGTACAGAGTCAGTGTGGAGGCTATATACAGGGGGCACTGGTAACGAGTCAGTGTGGAGGCTATATACAGGGGGTACCAGTACAGAGTCAGTGTGGAGGCTATATACAGGGGGCACCAGTACAGAGTCAGTGTGGAGGCTATATACAGGGGGTACAGGTACAGGTAATAATGAGGCTATATACAGGGGGTACCAGTACAGAGTCAGTGTGGAGGCTATATACAGGGGGTACAGGTACAGGTAATAATGAGGCTATATACAGGGGGTACCAGTACAGAGTCAGTGTGGAGGCTATATACAGGGGGTACCAGTACAGAGTCAGTGTGGAGGCTATATACAGGGGGTACAGGTACAGAGTCAGTGTGGAGGCTATATACAGGGGGGCACCGGTACAGAGTCAGTGTGGAGGCTATATACAGGGGGGCACTGGTACTGAGTCAGTGTGGAGGCTATATACAGGGGGTACCAGTACAGAGTCAGTGTGGAGGCTATATACAGGGAGCACCGGTACCGAGTCAGTGTGGAGGCTATATACAGGGGGCACCGGTACCGAGTCAGTGTGGAGGCTATATACAGGGGGTACCAGTACCGAGTCAGTGTGGAGGCTATATACAGGGGGCACCTGTACCGAGTCAGTGTGGAGGCTATATACAGGGGTACCAGTACAGAGTCAGTGTGGAGGCTATATACAGGGGGCACCAGTACCGAGTCAGTGTGGAGGCTATATACAGGGGGCACCAGTACCGAGTCAGTGTGGAGGCTATATACAGGGGGCACCAGTACTGAGTCAGTGTGGAGGCTATATACAGGGAGCACCGGTACCGAGTCAGTGTGGAGGCTATATACAGGGGGCACCGGTACCGAGTCAGTGTGGAGGCTATATACAGGGGGTACCAGTACCGAGTCAGTGTGGAGGCTATATACAGGGGGTACCAGTACAGAGTCAATGTGGAGGCTATATACAGGGGGTACCAGTACAGAGTCAGTGTGGAGGCTATATACAGGGGGTACAGGTACAGGTAATAATGAGGCTATATACATGGGGTACCAGTACAGAGTCAGTGTGGAGGCTATATACAGGGGGTACCAGTACAGAGTCAGTGTGGAGGCTATATACAGGGGGTACCAGTACAGAGTCAGTGTGGAGGCTATATACAGGGGGTACCAGTACCGAGTCAGTGTGGAGGCTATATACAGGGGGCACCGGTAACGAGTCAGTGTGGAGGCTATATACAGGAGGCAACGGTAACGAGTCAGTGTGGAGGCTATATACAGGGAGCACCGGTACCGAGTCAGTGTGGAGGCTATATACAGGGGGCACCGGTACCGAGTCAGTGTGGAGGCTATATACAGGGGGTACCAGTACCGAGTCAGTGTGGAGGCTATATACAGGGGGCACCTGTACCGAGTCAGTGTGGAGGCTATATACAGGGGGGCACCGGTACCGAGTCAGTGTGGAGGCTATATACAGGGGGGCACTGGTACCGAGTCAGTGTGGAGGCTATATACAGGGGGCACTGGTACAGAGTCAGTGTGGAGGCTATATACAGGGGGCACTGGTACCGAGTCAGTGTGGAGGCTATATACAGGGGGGCACTGGTATCGAGTCAGTGTGGAGGCTATATACAGGGGGGCACTGGTACCGAGTCAGTGTGGAGGCTATATACAGGGAGCACCGGTAACGAGTCAGTGTGGAGGCTATATACAGGGGGGCACTGGTACCGAGTCAGTGTGGAGGCTATATACAGGGGGTACCAATACCGAGCCAGTGTGGAGGCTATATACAGGGGGCACCAGTACAGAGTCAGTGTGGAGGCTATTTACAGGGGGCACCAGTACAGAGTCAGTGTGGAGGCTATATACAGGGGCACTGGTAACGAGTCAGTGTGGAGGCTATATACAGGGGTACCAGTACAGAGTCAGTGTGGAGGCTATATACAGGGGGTACCAGTACAGAGTCAGTGTGGAGGCTATATACAGGGGGTACAGGTACAGGTAATAATGAGGCTATATACAGGGGGTACCAGTACAGAGTCAGTGTGGAGGCTATATACAGGGGGTACAGGTACAGGTAATAATGAGGCTATATACAGGGGGTACCAGTACAGAGTCAGTGTGGAGGCTATATACAGGGGGCACTGGTACAGAGTCAGTGTGGAGGCTATATACAGGGGGGCACTGGTACTGAGTCAGTGTGGAGGCTATATACAGGGGGCACCGGTACTGAGTCAGTGTGGAGGCTATATACAGGGGGGCACCGGTACAGAGTCAGTGTGGAGGCTATATACAGGGGGCACTGGTACTGAGTCAGTGTGGAGGCTATATACAGGGGGCACCGGTACTGAGTCAGTGTGGAGGCTATATACAGGGGGCACTGGTACTGAGTCAGTGTGGAGGCTATATACAGGGGGGCACCGGTACTGAGTCAGTGTGGAGGCTATATACAGGGGGCACCGGTACTGAGTCAGTGTGGAGGCTATATACAGGGGGGCACCGGTACCGAGTCAGTGTGGAGGCTATATACAGGGGGACACCGGTACAGAGTCAGTGTGGAGGCTATATACAGGGGGGCACTGGTACTGAGTCAGTGTGGAGGCTATATACAGGGGGTACAGGTACAGAGTCAGTGTGGAGGCTATATACAGGGGGGCACCGGTACAGAGTCAGTGTGGAGGCTATATACAGAGGGGCACCGGTACCGAGTCAGTGTGGAGGCTATATACAGGGGGCACTGGTACCGAGTCAGTGTGCGGGGGGGTACAGGCTAGATGATGAGGTAATCTGTACATGTAGGTGGGGGAAGTGACTATGCATAGATAATAAAAAAACAGAGGGTAGCAGCAGTGACAAGAGGGGGGGTAGAAGCTGTTGAGAAGAGAGGGGGGGTAGAGGCTGTTGAGAAGAGAGGGGGGTAGAGAGCTGTTGAGAAGAGAGGGGGTGGTAGAAGCTGTTGAGAAGAGAGGGGGGTAGAAGCTGTTGAGAAGAGAGGGGGTGGTAGAAGCTGTTGAGAAGAGAGGGGGTGGTAGAAGCTGTTGAGAAGAGAGGGGGGGTGGTAGAAGCTGTTGAGAAGAGAGGGAGGGGGGGGGGGTAGAAGCTGTTGAGAAGCCATTTATTCCTGGACTTGGTGCTCCGGTACCGCTTGCCATGTGGTAGCAGAGAGAACAGTCTATAACTTGGGCAACTGGAGACAATTGTATGGGCTTTCCTCTGACACTGCCCATTATATAGGTCCTGGATGGCAGGAAGCTCGGCCCCAGATGACCGGACGTTCATAATCACCTGACCTCAACCCAATTGAGATGGTCTTGGATGAGTTGGACCTCAGAGTGAAGGAAAAGCAGCCAACAAGAGCTCAACATACAGTATGTGGGAACTTCCCCGTGAAGCTGGTTGAGAGAATGCCAACAGTGTGTAGAGCTGTCATCAAGGTAAAGGGTGACAACTCTGAAGAATCTAAATTGTTTTTTGTTTTTTTTGGACTGGTACTGTATATTCACATGAATTGGATAGAAAGGCGAGGACATATCTATAGCATACACACATTGTTTACAGCATTACATAACACACACACATTGTTTACAGCATTACATAACACACACACATTGTTTACAGCATTACATAACACACACACATTGTATATTTCACACATACACACACACACACACACACACACACACACACACACACACACACACACACACACACACACACACACACACACACACACACACACACACACACACACACACACACACACACACACACTTTGTATATTTAATACACACACACACTTTGTATATTTAATACACACACACACACACACACTTTGTATATTTAACACACACACATACACATCCTCACCCACACAGTAGATGAACACACACAGAGAAACTCTA
>NW_025745205.1:45000-92500 GCF_021184085.1 Oncorhynchus gorbuscha
TTATTTATTGTGATGTTTTTGCACTGACTCTCTTACACAGGCTCGATGTACACTCACTGGAGTCTAAACACACACTCACACATACTACACCGACACTCCAACACACACATACATTCACAAGTGGGACGCCCAATTTTTCAATTTTTGATTTGTTAAAAAAGTTTGAAATATCCAATAAATGTCGTTCCACTTCATGATTGTGTCCCACTTGTTGTTGATTCTTCAAAAAAATACAGTTTTATATCTTTATGTTTGAAGCCTGAAATGTGGCAAAAGGTCGCAAAGTTCAAGGGGGCCGAATACTTTCGCAAGGCACTGTAGCATCATTACTGTTATTTTAGTGTGTTACTATTTTCCTCTAGTTTATTGAGTAAATTTTTCTTACTTTTTAAAAACTCTGCGCTGTTGGTTAAGGGCTCGCAAATAAGCATTTCACGGTAAGGTCTGCACCTGTTGTATTCGGCACGTGACAAATAACATTTGATTTTAGTTTTTTAGATGTTTATTGAGCAGATGTACGTATGAGCTCATGACTGGTTCAGTTCAGTAGGCCCCATTCTGGCTCACATGACTGGTTCAGTTCAGTAAGCCCCATTCTGGCTCAATTGACTGGTTCAGTTCAGTAGGCCCCATTCTGGCTCACATGACTGGTTCAGTTCAGTAGGCCCCATTCTGGCTCACATGACTGGTTCAGTTCAGTAAGCCCCATTCTGGCTCAATTGACTGGTTCAGTTCAGTAGGCCCCATTCTGGCTCACATGACTGGTTCAGTTCAGTAGGCCCCATTCTGGCTCACATGACTGGTTCAGTTCAGTAAGCCTCATTCTGGCTCAATTGACTGGTTCAGTTCAGTAGGCCCCATTCTGGCTCAGTTGACTGGTTCAGTTCAGTAGGCCCCATTCTGGCTCACTTGACTGGTTCAGTTCAGTAGGCCCCATTCTGGCTCAATTGACTGGTTCAGTTCATTAGCCCCATTCTGGCTCACTTGACTGGTTCAGTTCAGTAGGCCCCATTCTGGCTCAATTGACTGGTTCAGTTCAGTAGGCCCCATTCTGTCTCAGTTGACTGGTTCAGTTCATTAGCCCCATTCTGGCTCAGTTGACTGGTTCAGTTCCGAAGGCCCCATTCTGGGTCACCTGACTGGTTCAGTTCAGTAGGCCCCATTCTGACCCAGTTGACTGGTTCAGTTCAGAAGGCCCCATTCTGGCTCAGTTGAATTAATGATGTTCATTTTCTTCGGCTGATCTACAATGTTCAATGACTAAATCACGTTTGACGTGATCAACAGCAACGATGAAATGACCTCACAGAGGGAAACATTAACTCTGGAGTCTTCCAGGATAATTTAAAACTCAACATCAACTCTGTTACACGCATGGCTGCTTATATTGGTTAGCATGTCTATACGGTTTGCAGGCCTACGTCACCTTGGTTCAACTGGGTAATAGCTCCAATTGCGTCATATTTATACGTTTACCACTGGGCAGCTAGACACCGTCTGGCCTTTCACCCACCACTTAAAATGATTGAGGTATAAAGAGCAAAGGGCCCTGGACACGTGTAGTCACAGTCAGACACACCTCCCAGTTTTCCCACCCATAGGCGTCCTGCCTAATAAGGTCCCCTTCCTGTCAAACCTCCCAGACAAACTGCTCAGGTGTATAGCGCCTAATAAGGTCGTCTTCCTGTCAAACCCCCCAGACAAACTGCCCAGAGGTATAGCGCCTAAAAAGGTCATCTTCCTGTCAAACGCCTGGAGCGCCACTCCATTTTCCTCCCTTCCCATTTCAGGATTTCCTGTTCAGGGTTTTTCGAGTTCACTTTAACTGCTTTCTCTGTCGAGAGAAGGAAGTTTGGGAGCACTGAGACGTAGCACACAACTACAGGTTGTGTGGACTGCTGAGAAAGCATTTAGCTTTATCCAGCTCTTTTAGATGGAGTGTTAGCATTGAGGCTATCTGTCTTTTTTATTTTATTTTACCTTTATTTAATTAGTCAGTTAAGAACACATTCTTATTTTCAATGTCTCACTAGTTGTGTAGAGAATTAAGGAATTAATGAAATCCCAGTCAGAGATAAAACATTTAGCTTGTTCCAAACTCTTCTAGTGAGGGCATTAGCCTCCAGCTAACTTTTCTCTCTTGCTTATGTCGGATTTGTGAGGAAAGGCGAAAACACTCAAGAGGCCTTGCCCTCCGTCAAGCATACCAATCGATCAAAAGGATGCGAGACAGACAGCCAGACAGACAGCCAGAGAGACAGCCAGACAGACAGACAGCCAGCCAGACAGACAGACAGACAGACAGACAGACAGACAGACAGACAGACAGACAGACAGACAGACAGACAGACAGACAGACAGACAGACAGACAGACAGACAGACAGACAGACAGACAGACAGACAGACAGACAGACAGACAGACAGACAGACAGACAGACAGACAGACAGACAGACAGACAGACAGACAGACAGACAGACAGACAGACAGACAGACAGACAGAGGAATTCTTTAGAAGCCTCCTCTAGTCTAGCATGAGATTGTAGCGTAACTCAAGTTCTGGTACTGAGTACTTGGAAATAGAGTGCAATGAGCTTTCACAGGCTGACCGTAAATAACGGGCTGGAGCCGGAACTGTGTGAGTCAGTGTGTCAATACTGTGTGTGTGTGTGTGTGTGTGTGTGTGTGTGTGTGTGTGTGTGTGTGTGTGTGTGTGTGTGTGTGTGTGTGTGTGTGTGTGTGTGTGTGTGTGTGTGTGTGTGTGTGTGTGTGTGTGTGTGTGTGTGTGTGTGTGTGTGTGTGTGTGTGTGTGTGTGTGTGCGTTGAAGCCGAGGACATCACCCACTCACTGACCTTCCAGCTGCTCTGAGGCTGACGTGAGAGACATAGGTAGAGCTGGCCCATTGCACCAGAGTTATAGGCTACGTTACCATTCTCTACAGTAATCACTCATACACTTTCCTCGTGGATTTAAAGGCCCAGTGCTACGAGGTTGGAATAATACTGTCAAATTGTGAAAATTAATACCCTTTTAGTGTAAGAGCTCTTTGAAAAGATCGCCTGAAATTTTTGCATGTTTTTAGGAAATCGCCTGGCGGTAAGGTCAGAGGTCGGCAACCTTTTTTGTGTGGAGTGCCAATTGACAATTTATCCTACCATTTCTAACATTCTGCGTGCCAGTTATGATTTTCATATGTGCATTACAACTAATTGTGTCTATTGAATATATAATTGCCCACAAACGGAATAATTCCATGACTCGCTAAACAGAGGCGGGTCCATTAGCCCCAGGGAGCTCCCCTATAGGCCTACCTGCATCAGATGACCTCCTTTTAAAACGCATCTATAGATCTTAGTACTGCACTTCCTGATGGTCGCCATTGTTTAGTGGAGTTTGTTTGACAAGAGTCCTTGATGATTGTAAGTCATTATTTTGGTGTTATGCCTCTTATTCCATTTCATTATGTGTATTTGTCTGACCTGCAGCTGTGGTCAGCAGTTTTAATGTGATGGTCATATAAATTTTTTGTCTGCATTTGAAGTCGGCCTTATTATGACTTGATTGCCTGTGGTAGTGGCTTTTCGTACACTACAGTTCAAAACTTTGGGGTCCCTTAGAAATGTCCTTGTTTTTGAAGGAAATGCACATTTTCTGCCATTAAAATGAACATCAAATTGATCAGAAATACAGTGTAGACATTGTTAATGTTGTAAATGATTATTGTAGCTGGAAACAGCAGATTTGTTATGGAATATCTATATAGGCATACAGAGGCCCATTATCAGCAACCATCACTCCTGTGTTTCAATGGCACGCTGTGTTAGCTAATCCAAGTTAATCATTTTAAAAAGGCTAATTAATCATTAGAAAACCCTGAAAACTGTTGTTCTGATTAAAGAAGCAATAAAACTTTAGACTAGTTGAGTATCTGGAGCATCAGCATTTGTGGGTTCGATTACATGCTCAAAATGGCCAGAAACAAAGATCTTTCTTCTGAAACTCGTCAGTCTATTCTTGTTCTGAGAAATGAAGGCTATTCGATGCAAGAAATTGCCAAGAAACTGAAGATCGTTTACAATGCTGTGCACTACACCCTTCATAGTACAGCACAAACTGGCTCTAACTAGAATAGAAAGAGAAGTGGGAGGCCTCGGTGCACAACTGAGCAAGAGGACAAGTATATTAGAGTGTCTAGTTTGAGAAACACACCTCACAAATCCTCAACTGGTAGCTATATTAAATAGTACGCGCAAAACCCAGTCTCAACGTCAACAGTGAAGAGGCGACTCCGGGATGCTGGCCTTCTATGCAGAGTGGCAAAGAAACAGCCATATCTCAGACTGGACAATAAAAACCAAAAATTAAGATGGGCAAAAGAACATAGATAGTGGACGGAGGAAGATTGGAAAAAAAGTGTTGTGGACAGATTAATCTAAGTTTGAGGTGTTCAGATCACAGAGAAGAACATTTGTGAGACGCAGAAAAAATGAAAAGATGCTGGAGGAGTGCTTGACCCCATCTGTCAAGCATGGTGGAGGCAATGTGATGGGCTGGGGTGCTTTGGTGGTGGTCAAGTGGGAGCTTTGTACAGGGTAAAAGGGATCTTGAAGAAGGAAGGCTATCACTCCATTTTGCAACGCCATGCCATACCTTACCCTGTGGACGGCGCTTAATTGGAGCCAATTTCCTCCTACAACAGGATAATGACCCAAAGCACAGCTCCAAACTATGCAATAACTATTTAGGGAAGAAGCAGTCAGCTGGTATTCTGTCTATAGAGGAGTGGCCAGCACAGTCACCGGATCTCAACCCTACTGAGCTGTTGTGGGAGCAGCTTGACCATATGGTATGTAAGAAGTGCCCATCAAACCAATCCAACTTGTGGGAGGTGCTTCAGGAAGCATGGGGTGAAATCTCTTCAGATTACCTAAACATATTGACAACTAATTTAGAATGCCAAAGGTCTGCAAGGCTGTAATTGCTGCAAATGGAGGATTATTTGAAGAAAGGACACAATTATTATTTCAATGAAAAATCATTATTTATAACCTTTTCAACATCTTGACTATATTTCCTATTAATTTTGCAACTCATTTCATGCATGTTTTCATATATATATATATATATATATATATATAATGTATTTTTTCCGGGGTGGCTTGCCAAACCTTGGCTTGCCAAGGCGAATACCCTCCCGTGCCAAGGCCTGCCAGTGTGCCTTAGGTTGCCGAACCCTGTAATAGACCAATAAGAAAGAGATTTCCAAACCTCTCTGCCAATAACAGCTGGTTTTCAGTTTTCCCCTCCCCACTCAGACCAATCTCAGACAGTCCTAGCCAAATTGTAGCTCTTCGCTAAAAAGCTATTTTTGTTTTTGTTTTTTATCATTTTAATTTAAACAAAATCACAGTAAGGTACTTAATTGTTACGCAGAAATTATTTGATATTGAGATAGAAAACGCTGCATTGGACATTTTAAAGAAATGGATCGCTATTGGTTTAATTAATATGGTGGAAACTCCCTCCAGTCATGCTTGTACTAATCAAAATATTGTAAAAGCATGAGGGGGAGTGATGAACGAGTCCACACTCCTGGAGTAGGGTATAGAGAAACAGAACACAGTCATTGTATGGAGAGTTTGGCTATCTTGAATCGGCTGGACGCCATCTTTGTTCCACCTGAGTACTCCGTTCATTGAAGTATAATGGTTACACTATTGGCTCTCTCTCCAATTCCACTCCTTCAGGCTGGACGGCTCTAGACTCCAGCTCTAGCTCTCATGTGAAGAGAATTCATTGTTCAGGATCGGCGTTCCGGCAACGGGACAGTTGTAAATCATGCAGCGCGTTTTGTCAAGAACGCAGATTTTAGAGAAACAACAAATGACGGCACATACAGTATAAGTGTCTTATATCGGCTGAAAGCTTAAATTCTTGTTAATATAACTGCACTGTCCAATTTACAGTAGATATTACTGAGAAAGAAATGCCATGCTATTGTTTGAGGAGAGCTCCTAACAACAAAACACTTTTTTCACCGCGACAGGTTTGATAAATTCACCTCTGAAGGTCAAATGTGTTCTTACATTCTGAAATCTTTCTCTGATTTATCATCGAAAGGGTCCCAGAGAAAACATCAAGTGTTGATTTGTTAGATAAAATCCTTTTTCATATCCTAAAAAGGTCTATATTGCATGATTTTGTATTTACACTCTTTCAATTTGCAAAGAAAGGAATCTGTGAAAATCTAATTGTTTCAACGAGTCAAATCACGTTCGTATCTATTCCTCAAAGATCCTAGAAGGTAACAAGACTTCACTATTTCATTAGGGGTGTAGTATATCCTATAGGACACCATGTTTGGTCAGAGAGCGACACCTTCATGGCACACCGATGCCGAAGGCCATCACTTGAACGACTATCTTTGTCAAATAAGCACCAATCGGGGTCAAACAAAGCTAGCTAGATAGCCAATGAGCTGAGCTTTATCGGAAACCATGTATATGTCATAAAATATAGCTACTAACCTTGTATGACAGCATGCCTTTTCATTTTGGACAAAAATTATAAGGATATTCAGAGTTATGAAGTTATGAAAACTGGTTGTTTTGCAAATGTTGAACTTATAATATGGCCACTAATATGAATAAACCTAAATCAAAGTCCAAGTATGCAGATTTGATTATATTCTTGCAAAAAAATGGAATATGAATGCAAATGTCTCCTTTATGATTTGCCCAAATGTACCTGGGGACGTCACACTAAAATTCTTGTAGTTCGGTCATACTTCAAGTTATCCATCTGAAACTTTGCACATACACTGTGGGCACTATCGGAATTACAACCAGAGTGATGGCTAGAACTATGACCTTTCTCTTGCATTTCAAAGATGGTGGTAGAGAAAGACCAGTTGGTTTTATCTTTGTATTTTCTTCTACCAGATCTAATGTGTTATATTCTCCTACATTCAATTCACATTTCCACAAACTTCAATGTGTTTCCTTTCAAATGGCAGCAATAATATGCATAGCCTTGCTTCAGGGCCTGAGCTACAGGCAGTTAGATTTGGGTATGTCATTTAGACAAAAATTGGAAGGAAAAAAAGGAGGGGGGGCTATCCTTAAAGGTTGTAAACAAGTTCTCCTAATTCTGTATATTATCTGCAGACAAAACACACACGCACACCCACACACACAAAATATATTCAAGTAGACATTCACTGTCTTCTTGGTAAGCAACTAAGTGTAGATTTTCCACGGTGTAGATTTGAGCTTATGTTTTAGGTTATTGACCTGCTGAAAAGTGAATTCATCTCCCAGTATGTGGTGGAAAGCAGACTGAACCAGGTATTCCTTTAGGATTTTGTCTGTGCTTAGCTCCATTCATACATTTTTTTTACCCTGAAAAACCCCCCAGTCCTTAACAATTACAAGCATACCCATAACATGATATGAAGAGTGGTAATGGATTGGATTGGATTTTGCCCAAACATAACATGTGTTCAGGACATAAAGTGAATTGCTTTATCACAAGTTTTGTAGTTTTACTTCAGTGCCTTGTTGCAAACAGGATGCATGTTTTGGAATAGTTTTATTCTGTACAGGCTTCCTTCTTTTCACTCTGTCAATTAGGTTAGTATTGGGAATAACGACAATGTTGTTGATCCATCCTCAGTTTTCTCCTATCACAGCCTTTGAAGAACGGTAACTGTTTTAAAGTCACCATTGGCCTCATGGTAAAATCCCTGAGCGGTTTCCTTCCTCTCCGGCAACCGAGTTAGGAAGTACGCCTGAATTTTTGTAGTGACTGGGTGTATTGATACACCATCCAAAGTGTAATAACTTCACCATGCTCAAAAGGGAGTTCAACGTCTGCTTTTTTTCTACCAATAGCTGCCCTTCTTTGCGAGGCATTGGAAAACCTCTCTGTTCTTTGTGGTTTGAATCTGTGTTTGAAATTCACTGTCTGACTGAGGGACTGAACAACTAATTGCATGTGTGGGGTACAGAGACGAGGTAGTCATTCAAAAATCAGGTTAAACACTGTTATTGTACACAGAGTGAGTAGATGCAACTTATTATGTGACTTCTTAAGCACATTTTAACTTATTGACTCAAGCCATTTTGCATTTACAGTTGCAATTTTTGTAAAAATATAATTAAAAACTATTCCACTTTGTATTGTGTGCAGGCCAGTGACAAAAAATCCACATTTAATCCATTTAAAATGCAGGCTGTAACACAACTAAATGTGGAAAAATCAAAGGGTGTGTTCAGTGATGGGTGAAAAAGCAAACTCACTAATCACCCATCACACAAATGTACACAGACACACACACACACCTTTGATCAACTGCATGACCCACGGCTAAACCGCTCCTTGGTCAGAGATGGATGAAAGACCATGTACTCTAGCTCTCTAATCACTGTGCATACACACACATACACATGTTGATATGGACACACACACAAACTTTCTTTCTGTCTCTCGCTCTCTCTCTCTCTCTCTCTCTCTCTCTCTCTCTCTCTCTCACACACACACACACACACACACACACACACACACACACACACACACACACACACACACACACACACACACACACACACACACACACACACACACACACACACACACACACACACACACACACACACACACACACACACACACACACACACAGTCTACATGTAGGGCTCGCTTCTCTCCCTCCACAGTTAGGATCAAACGGTGAGTCTAGATGTAGAGCTCACTTCTCTCCCTCCACAGTTAGGATCAAACTGTGAGTCTAGATGTAGAGCTCCCTTCTCTCCCTCCACAGTTAGGATCAAACTGTGAGTCTACATGTAGAGCTCCCTTCTCTCCCTCCACAGTTAGGATCAAACTGTGAGTCTAGATGTAGAGCTCCCTTCTCTCCCTCCACAGTTAGGATCAAACTGTGAGTCTACATGTAGAGCTCCCTTCTCTCCCTCCACAGTTAGGATCAAACTGTGAGTCTAGATGTAGAGCTCCCTTCTCTCCCTCCACAGGTAGGATCAAACTGTGAGTCTAGATGTAGAGCTCCCTTCTCTCCCTCCACAGGTAGGATCAAACTGTGAGTCTACATGTAGAGCTCCCTTCTCTCCCTCCACAGTTAGGATCAAACTAGAAGTCTACATGAGTCTACAGTTAGGATCAAACTAGAAGTCTACATGTAGAGCTCCCTTCTCTCCCTCAAACTGTGAGTCAGGTAGGATCAAACTGTCTACATGAGTCCTTCTCTCCCTCCACAGTTAGTAAACTAGAGCTCCCCTTCTCTCCCTCCACAGGTAGGATCAAACTGTGAGTCTAGGTGTAGAGCTCGCTTCTCTCCCTCCACAGTTAGGATCAAACTGTGAGTCTAGATGTAGGGCTCCCTTCGCTCCCTCTACAGTTAGTATCAAAGTTAGTATCAAATTAGAAGTCTACATGTAGAGCTCCCTTCTCTCCCTCCACAGGTAGGATCAAACTAGAAGTCTACATGTAGAGCTCCCTTCTCTCCCTCCACAGTTAGGATCAAACTAGAAGTTTACATGTAGAGCTCCCTTCTCTCTCTCCACAGGTAGGATCAATGCCAGCCTTTATCTTCTTTTGTCTCCTCTTGATAAAGACCTCTCATCTTCCTGACACATAGAGAGAGGGGAACATGGGATAGAACCTTGGAAACAATTCCATCCCCTACTTTATTTCTCTGCTTCTCTTGATCTCTCTGCTCTCCCTCCCCTCCTCTTCTCTCCCTCCCCTCCTCTTCTCTCCCTCCCCTCCTCTTCTCTTCCTCATGAGAAAACATTTGTGCGTATGTGTAGGAGGGAGATTGGGAGGTTGGGATATTATTTTCAATGAGAGGTAGAGAGAGAGAGAGAACGAGAGGAAGAGGAGAAAGAGAGAGATTCAAACATCAACTTTATTTAGCTCAAATACTTACTGTACATCATTAAAACAAACATTATTTCATTTGAACATTTCATTTGGCTACAGTATACTGAGGCCCTGCAACATATAGGTTCACAGCCAACCTCAGTTCACCTTAGCTGATGCCGCACCCTCAAACAACACTAAAGCCCTGCTAACCTCGTCTACATCTTCCTCCCCTCTAACAAACACTGTTACATCATCAGAATAGCAGCAGGTAGCTTAGTGGTTAGAGTGTTGGGCCAGAAACCGAGAGGTTTCTAAACCAAATCCCTGAGCTGACAAGGTACAAATCTGTCGATCTGCCCCTGAACAAGGCAGTTAACCCACTGTTCCTAGGCCGTCAAAGTAAATAAGAATTTGTTCTTAACTGACTTGCCTAGTTAAATAAAGGTAAAATAAAAAATAAGCAGACGATGAAACCGTCTCCCCACCTAGTGCCCCTGGAACTGACATCCCCTGCAGCATCTCCCTCAGCCTATACAGCAGTGGTTCTCTGGCTCCTGCCTAACCTGCCTAATCCCTGTCCTAACTGGGACTGATGTTCCCTGCAGCATCTCCCTCAGTTTATACAGCAGTGGTTCTCTGGCTCCTGCCTAACCTGCCTAATCCCTGTCCTAACTGGGACTGATGTTCCCTGCAGCATCTCGCTCAGTTTATACAGCAGTGGTTCTCTGGCTCCTGCCTAACCTGCCTAATCCCTGTCCTAACTGGGACTGATGTTCCCTGCAGCATCTCCCTCAGCCTATACAGCAGTGGTTCTCTGGCTCATGCCTAACCTGCCTAATCCCTGTCCTAACTGGGACTGTGGTTCCCTGCAGCATCTCCCTCAGTTTATACAGCAGTGGTTCTCTGGCTCCTGCCTAACCTGCCTAATCCCTGTCCTAACTGGGACTGATGTTCCCTGCAGCATCTCCCTCAGCCTATACAGCAGTGGTTCTCTGGCTCCTGCCTAACCTGCCTAATCCCTGTCCTAACTGGGACTGATGTTCCCTGCAGCATCTCCCTCAGTTTATACAGCAGTGGTTCTCTGGCTCCTGTCTAACCTGCCTAATCCCTGTCCTAACTGGGACTGGCCGGCTCAAGTCCTGATCATACATCCTAGTGATGTCTATCACATCTCTCAAAGAAACAAGTTGTCCAGAGGATGCCTGGTCCTGTGAACTATTTTGTCCAAACAACCTTTCAGCCGATTTGCCAAACACTTCAACAGTATTTTGTAATCCAAGCAGAGCAACGATACTGGCCTCGTTACTCAATAGAGCTAGGTCCCCCTTCTTCAGCAGTAGTGACAGCCCTGCCCGCTGGCAGCTGACTGGTAGTACTGAGCGCTCAAAGGACTCCCGAAAGACATCTAAGAGGTCCCTCCCCAATACACCACAGAAACATTTATAAAACTCAGCTGTCAGTCCATCGACCCCTGGCGCACGGCCTGGGGAGAGCTGCTGCACAGCCGCTGTTAGTTCCTGAGATGAAAAATCACCCTCCAGCCCAGCAATCTGCTCAGGCCCAAGCTTAGGCATCCCCTGTAGAATCTGCTCAGGCCCAAGCTTAGGCATCCCCTGTAGAATCTGCTGAGCGCACTGTGGATCAGTGTTGCTGCCACCGTACAGGTCTGCGTAGAAGTCCGTAATCAACCTCCTCATCGCCGCTGGAGACCACGTCAGGCACCCTGAAGGACGCCGCTGGAGACCACGTCAGGCACCCTGAAGGACGCTGCTAGAGACCACGTCAGGCACCCTGAAGGACGCCGCTAGAGACCACGTCAGGTACCCTGAAGGACGCCGCTAGAGACCACGTCAGGCACCCTGAAGGACGCCGCTAGAGACCACGTCAGGCACCCTGAAGGACGCCGCTGGAGACCACGTCAGGCACCCTGAAGGACGCCGCTAGAGACCACGTCAGACCCTGACCAGACCACGTCAGGCACCCTGAAGGACGCCGCTAGAGACCACGTCAGGCACCCTGAAGGACGCCGCTAGAGACCACGTCAGGCACCCTGAAGGACGCCGCTAGAGACCACGTCAGGCACCCTGAAGGACGCCGCTAGAGACCACGTCAGGCACCCTGAAGGACGCCGCTAGAGACCACGTCAGGCACCCTGAAGGACGCCGCTAGAGACCACGTCAGGCACCCTGAAGGACGCCGCTAGAGACCACGTCAGGCACCCTGAAGGACGCCGCTGGAGACCACGTCAGGCACCCTGAAGGACGCCGCTGGAGACCACGTCAGGCACCCTGAAGGACGCCGCTGGAGACCATGTCAGGCACCCTGAAGGACGCCGCTAGAGACCACGTCAGGCACCCTGAAGGACGACGCTGGAGACCACGTCAGGCACCCTGAAGGACGCCGCTGGAGACCACGTCAGGCACCCTGAAGGACGCCGCTAGAGACCACGTCAGGCACCCTGAAGGACGCCGCTAGAGACCACATCAGGCACCCTGAAGGATGCCGCTGGAGACCACGTCAGGCACCCTGAAGGACGCTGCAGGTGGAACGTCAGCTTTTTGCTGCGCCCACTTCTTCTCCAGGCTGAAGAGGAACACACTCGGAGGACACTCCCTTCGCCCATGTCCAGCTCCTCCCTCCCTGATGTCCCTCCACACATGTACCAATCCATACTGTTCTAACATATGGGTAAAACCACCCCCGAATGTGGATGAGCTTCCGCCCAGTTCCTATCCAGTGTGTAGTCTGTCGTACAGTTCCACAACCAGAAGAGGTAAACAGACAAGGGGAAGAAACGTTCATGTCATTTATTGTTAACTTTTCTTTTCTACCATTGTCTTCCCTTTTGACTGCACCTTTTCCTTTCCTTACTGCTGAGACGTGGCCATTCAGACGCCAACGTTGCAATTCCGATGGTTGGGGTTGAGTCTGGACCCAGGGTGGAGGCAGAGGCTGCCCAGAAACCGCCAGCCTGCTCTCAGATCTGGAGCCAGACGTGACAGAGGATCCATCAGCGCCCTGCTCGCCCCACTTCCTGTGCCTTGCATGCGTGCTGCTTACGTCCAATCTCCCCTCAATCAAAACACCTCAGACTTCCTGTAGTGACATAAACCATGCAGGCTTTCCCCTCAAACCTCACCTGGTACGAAATATCTAAAGTTTGTGTTTGTGAGTCTAAAAAGATGAAAACTTTCCTTCTACAAGCGCTAACATGTTTCAACAGTGGGTTTTTACACATTTTTACACATAACTCTCTCATTGGGCTGATAAATGTCCAGTAACGTGCTATCTCTTGCATCAGGTCGCCATCAGGAATGAACAGAGGTAAATTGGATACAGCAACCCTCGTAGCTGGAGAGAACAGTGGTAAATTGGATAGAGCAACCCTCGTAGCTGGAGAGAACAGTGGTAAATTGGATACAGCAACCCTCGTAGCTGGAGAGAACAGTGGTAAATTGGATACAGCAACCCTCGTAGCTGGAGAGAACAGTGGTAAATTGGATAGAGCAACCCTCGTAGCTGGAGAGAACAGTGGTAAATTGGATACAGCAACCCTCGTAGCTGGAGAGAACAGTGGTAAATTGGATACAGCAACCCTCGTAGCTGGAGAGAACAGTGGTAAATTGAATAGAGCAACCCTCGTAGCTGGAGAGAACAGTGGTAAATTGGAACAACCTCGTAGCTGGAGAGAACAGTGGTAAATTGGATACAGCAACCCTCGTAGCTGGAGAGAACAGTGGTAAATTGGATACAGCAACCCTCGTAGCTGGAGAGAACAGTGGTAAATTGGAGCAACCCTACTGGAGCAGTGGTAAATTGGATACCAACCCTCGTAGCTGGAGAGAACAGTGGTAAATTGGATACAGCAACCCTCGTAGCTGGAGAGAACAGTGGTAAATTGGATACAGCAACCCTCGTAGCTGGAGAGAACAGTGGTAAATTGGATACAGCAACCCTCGTAGCTGGAGAGAACAGTGGTAAATTGGATAGAGCAACCCTCGTAACTGGAGAGAACAGTGGTAAATTGGATATAGCAACCCTCGTAGCTGGAGAGAACAGTGGTAAATTGGATACAGCAACCCTCGTAGCTGGAGAGAACAGTGGTAAATTGGATACAGCAACCCTCGTAGCTGGAGAGAACAGTGGTAAATTGGATACAGCAACCCTCGTAGCTGGAGAGAACAGTGGTAAATTGGATACAGCAACCCTCGTAGCTGGAGAGAACAGTGGCGTAATTTGCAAAAAGACATCATTTAGAGTAACATGTGTCTCGACCAGCCTGTTGATGAGGCACTCCTCTTTCAGAAACACAGCCAATGCTTTATTCATTCGCGAAGCAGTTGAAAGATATTCATGGCCAACTTGTTCTAATACAATCATGCAGGAAAAAAACAATATAGAAATAAGAACAGAAAACCCTCTCACAACCCGCACACCAACAACTCCCGAGAGAGAGAGAGAGAGAGAGAGAGAGAGAGAGAGAGAGAGAGAGAGAGAGAGAGAGAGAGAGAGAGGGGGGGGGAGAGAGAGAGAGAGAGAGAGAGAGAGATGTGAGCAATAGAGAGAGGGAGGGAGTGGAGAAGACAAGAGAAAGCAATATAGGGAGAGAAAGAGAGAATGTGGGATGCAGAGCCTGCTCGGGGCGGTCATTGAACACCAGCAAAGGCACTACTTGGATTCTATTTTGAGTCACTGCTTAAGTTGAGGTCAGTGCTTCTCTCTGTATGCGTCCCAAATTGCACCCTATTAGCCACATAGTGCACTACCTTTGACCAGCCCTATGGGCCCTGATCACAAGTAGTGAACTATAAAGGGAGTAGGTTGCCATTTGGGGGACAGCCTCTGGCAGAGCAGCATGTTAATTAGACTGAAGAGGTGGAAAGGGAGGAGGAGGAGGAGAGGAGGGATGAAGGGGAGGGAGGGAGGGCTCAGAGACAGAAAAAACACTCTCATTCTCAACCACTGGTTTAGTGGCTATGCAGAAAGAGAATGAGGAGGAGAAAAGAGAGAGAGAGAGAGAGAGAGAGAGAGAGAGAGAGAGAGAGAGAGAGAGAGAGAGAGAGAGAGAGAGAGAGAGAGAGAGAGAGAGAGAGAGAGAGAGAGAGAGAGAGAGAGAGAGAGATGGAGAGAGAGGAGATGGAGAGAGATGGAGAGAGAGATGGAGAGAGATGGAGAGAGAGAGAGAGAGGAGAGAGAGAGAGAGAGAGATGGAGAGAGATGGAGAGAGATGGAGAGATGGAGAGATGGAGAGAGATGGAGAGATGATGAGAGAGAGAGAGAGATGGAGAGATGGAGAGAGATGGAGAGAGAATGGAGAGAGATGGAGAGAGATGGAGAGAGAGGAGAGAGATGGAGAGAGAGAGATGGAGAGAGAGAGAGAGAGAGAGAGAGAGAGAGAGAGAGAGAGAGAGAGAGAAGAGATTAGAGAAAGAAAGAAAGAAAGAAAGAAAGAAAGAAAGAAAGAAAGAAAGAAAGAAAGAGATTAAAAAAACACCTCAGGCAAATCTTTGAATCTCCCTCAAATGCTGAGAGAAAGAGAGAGAGATGTGCTACGGTGTCTCGGAGAATCACTCATCGCGATGATTCCCTGACAGCGTGATTTCAAAAACAACCCTTTGGATCAAAGTCTTGCCTCTATTCTCAAATGTGATTTTAAAAGGGGTAGCCTGGGATGAAAGGAGGGCTGGAAGAAAGAGAGGATAAAAGAAGAAAGAGGGAGACATTTAGGGATTTCAAGCAGCCAAGGTCACAGACTAATGAATTGGGGAAAGAGAGAGAATGTCTTCATCTCCCCAGTTGGAAGAAGAGAGGGGATGACTGATCGGAGCAGCCCAGAAATAGCCTCGCCATCTGAGAGAGAGAAAAGAAGGATGGAGGGAGGAATAGAGAGTGGGAGGGGCCTCCTGCCCTCTTTTGTCCCTCTCTCTCAATCATTCCCTTCATCTCCTTCAGTCATTGGTCCTGTGTAGTTCAGTCGGTAGAGCATGGTGCTTGCGATACCAAAGGTTGTGGGTTCAATTCACGCCGGGATCGCCCATATGTAAACTGTACGCATGTCTGTAAGTGGCTTTTGGTAAAAACGTCTGCTAAATGGCATATGTTATTTTTTCCCCTGCCACCTCCCCCTGCCTCCAGCAATACAGGCTGTTGGCAGCCTAAGCCTATAGGAACACAGGGCCCTAGGAGCTACGCTGCCACACCGTTCCTCATGAGGTATATAATCACATTGCCATGGCCTGGTGGCCTAGAAGTGATCCCCAGTACCTGTAGGCTACATGTAGTACAGTCATGCATGCCATGTTACCATTGGAAGTGATTTGTCCCACCTAGAAGATGAAGACCTCATAGGCCCCCAGAGGAAACGAGGCCCTGGATTGAATTACCGAACGGAGGCGTTTCAGATGGTCCATTTTGCACTGCACACATGTATCTCAACACATAGCATATGTAATGTTTTTCTTGAGTCAATGGTTTTCACTGTAGGCTATTTCCAGACATCACTGAGCCGAGCCCGTGTGTTGACGACTGAGCCACATTGGCTAGCTAGCTAATGAGCAAACAAACGAGCACAAACACTGATGGAGAACTAGGTACTGTATGTGACCAAAATGACATCCAGATTTCCTATAGGAGTGAGAGAGAGAGAGAGAGAGAGAGAGAGAGAGAGAGAGAGAGAGAGAGAGAGAGAGAGAGAGAGAGAGAGAGAGAGAGAGAGAGAGACAGAGACAGAGACAGAGACAGAGACAGAGACAGAGACAGAGACAGAGACAGAGACAGAGGGAATAGAGGGGGATGGAGAGAGAGAAAGAGAGAGAGAGACAGAGAGGGAGAGAGAGGGAGAGAGAGGCCCCTAGTGTGCTCATTGATCCAAAGCCCAGAAAAGTCAAAGCACAAGAGGACAGACACGACCTTGGCAAAGGGAGCGCCATGGTTTATGACTGTCGCGACTGTGCCTGCCTGCCTGTGTGTGTGTGTGTGTGTGTGTGTGTGTGTGTGTGTGTGTGTGTGTGTGTGTGTGTGTGTGTGTGTGTGTGTGTGTGTGTGTGTGTGTGTGTGTGTGTGTGTGTGTGTGTGTGTGTGTGTGTGTGTGTGTGTGTGTGTGTGTGTGTGTGTGTTTGCAAGTGTGTGTTTGCGTGTGTGTGTGTGTGTGTGTGTGTGTTTGCAAGTGTGTAAGCATGATGGAATTATATCAGGGGATGCTGCGACATCGCCACCCGTTCACCTGAGAGGGAGAGAAAAGGAGGGGGAGAGAGTGAGACAGGGAAAGAGGTACAGAGAGAGAGAGCAGGACCCAGGACCAGACAGAGAGGGGGGTGCTAGCCTAGCGGTCTCGCTACAGCGGCCAGATGACATATTTACATGCAGCCGGAATATCATCCGTCTGAGGTAAATGAATGCTATGGGAAATAGTGGGTTTAAGTAGGCAGCCTTCCCAGAACAGGGCCATGTAGATCATCTCCCAATCATGAACCCTCTCTGCTCCTCCTCTCCACCCCCAGACTACCACAAACATCCGCAGGGCCAGGAGAGAGGGGAGGGAGGGGCAAGAGAGGTAAATACTCTACACAAGAGAAGCGTCTACTGCAAACAACATGGATGAGACAGGAGAAAGGAAATCAACACAGTCATGTCGGGGCTTGATCTAGAATCTATATCCTCAAGGATTTTCAACCTCATGTTTGAAAAGCAAGATAATCTATCGCTACTTAATGGTGCTTGCTTGCTCCGGCACTGTACTACCGATGCCTGCAGTGAACCATCCAAAGACAGATCAAATTATGATTTACACAAGATTTCATCCAAATAGATCCGTTATGATACTGTCTCCTTGCAGTTTTCTGCTTGACTTTCACGTTGTCGCGTTCAACAGGACGGACCAAATACATCTCTTTACACAATCCTACACTGTTTGTCTTTACCGCCTACAGAATCCGCCAGGTGTGACCCACTATAACCCACTGTCCCCAGAGAATATACCCCTATGGTAATGATGACATTCTCTCTCTCTCTAGAGGGTCTTCACCCCTACCTATCCCCCAGGTGTGACCCACTATAACCCACTGTCCCCAGAGAATATACCCCTATGGTAATGATGACATTCTCTCTCTCGAGGGTCTTCACCCCTACCTATCCCCCAAAGCCCTCCCCTCTCTCCAGCTCCTTCCTTCCTCCTCCATCTCCATTATAGGGTGTGTCTCTTTGCTTGGTGTTCTTCTCCCCCCTCCCTTTCCATCAATTAGAATCCATTAATTTCAAAGGGCTTTATTGACACGGGAAACATACAGTGCATTCGGAAATTATTCAGACCCCTTCACTTTTTCCACATGTTGTTACGTTACAGCCTTATTTTAAAATGGGCTGAACGCCAAGCATCACATCTGGAGGAAACCTTCACCATCCCTACGGTGAAACATGGTGGCTGGGGCGAAGGTTCTCCTTCCAGCAGGACAACGACCCTAAGCACACAGCCAAGGCACCGCAGGAGTGGCTTGGGGGACAAGCCTCTGAATGTCCTTGAGTGGCCCAGCCAGAGCCCGGACTTGAACCCGATTGAACGTCTCTGGAGAGACCTGAAAATAGCTGTGCAGCGACGCTCCCCATCCAACCTGACAGAGCTTGAGAGGATCTGCAGAGAATAATGGGAGAAACACCCCAAATACAAGTGTACCAAGCTTGTAGCGATATACCCAAGAAGACTTAAGGCTGTAATCATTTCCAAAGGTGCTTCAACAAAGTACTGAGTAAAGGGTCTGAATAGTTATTGTCATGTCCTGACCTTAGTTCCCTTTTTATGTCTCTAGTTTAGTTTGTTTAGGGCGTCAGTTGGGGTGGGCATTCTACAGTGGGGAGAACAAGTATTTGATACACTGCCGATTTTGCAGGTTTTCCTACTTACAAAGCATATAGAGGCCTGTAATTTTTATCGTAGGTACACTTCAACTGTGAGAGATGGAATCTATACAAAAATCCAGAAAATCACATTGTATGCAAATTAATTACTTAAAAATCATACAATGTGATTTTCTGGATAAAAATTACAGACCTCTACATGCTTTGTAAGTAGGAAAACCTGCAAAATCGGCAGTGTATCAAATACTTGTTCTCCCCACTGTATGTGTTGTTCTATGTTTTTGTATTTCTGTGTTTGGCCTGGTATGGTTCCCAATCAGAGGCAGCTGTTTATCGTTGTCTCTGATTGAGAACCATACTTAGGCAGCCTGTTTTCCCACTATGATTTGTGGGTAGTTGTTTTCTGTCTTTGTATTAGTTACCAGACAGAACTGTTTCGGTTGTTCTTCTTGTTTACTTTGTATTGTAGTGTTCAGTTCAGTGTAATAAAATGACAAACACTTACCACGCTGCATATTGGTCCAATCCTTCCTACTCCTCCTCAGAAGAGGAGGAAAACCATTACAGTCATATAAATGTGATACTTCAGTTTTTAATTTTTAAGAAATTAGCAAAAATAAATAAATACCTGTTTTTGCATTGTCATTATGGGGTATTATGTGTAGATAGATGATAGAAAAAAAGAAATGTAATCCATTTAGAAAAATACTTTGTGGAAAAAGTCAAGGGGCTTGAAGACTTTCCAAATGCACTGTATGTTTACATTGTCAAAGCAAGTGAAATAGATAAACAAAAGTCAAATGAACAATGAAAAATTAACAGTAAACATTACTCTCTCATAAGTTCCAAAAGAGTAAAGACATTTCAAATGTCATATTATGTCTATATACAGTGTTGTAACGGTGTACAAATAGTTAAAGTACAAAATGCAAAATAAATAAACATCTCCCCCTGCCCCTTACACCGCTACCTATCCCACAATGCCCTCCCTTCTCCTCCCCAAGGTGCTCTCTCCACTCCCCCTCTCCCCCTTCCTCCCTCCCCTCTCTCCACCCTGGCCCCCGTTTCACCCCATGCGGGTGGGGGGACCATCTGTCTCTAAGCAACAGTGTGACACTGTGCTTTTTTTTGGGCTGCCTGCCTCTACACACAGGCAACAATGCTGGGCCGATGCCTTCTCTCCCTCCCTCTCCCTCTCTCCCTCCCTCTGTCCCTCCCTCTCTCTCTCCCTCCCTCTCTCCCTCCCTCTGTCCCTCCCTCTCTCCTTCTCTCCCTCCCTCTCTCCCCCTCTTTCCCTCACTTCTTTCCTCCTGCCCCTCTTACCATCTGACAGGCCTGCTCCCTCCTCTCATTTTCACACTCACTTTTTCTTCCCACATATATTCTATCTTTCTTTCCGTCTTTCACTCACCTCTCCTGCCTCTCTCACCAACAACATACTGTATTCTTCCCCTCCCTTCTCTCCTTCCCCACTTTCCCTCCCTCTCCACTCTCCCACTCTCCCTCCCCACTTTCTCTCCCTCCCTCCCCACTCTCCCTCCCTCCCCACTCTCCCTCCAAACTTTCTCTCCTCCCCCCCACTCTCCCTCTCTCCCTCCCTCTCCCTCCCCCCACTCTCCCACTCTCCCTCCCCACTCTCCCTCCCTCCCCACTCTCTCTGCCTCCCCACTCTCCCTCCCTCCCTACTCTCCCACTCTCCCTCCCCACTTTCTCTCCCTCCCCACTCTCCCTCCCTCCCCACTCTCCCTGCCTCCCCACTCTCCCTGCCTCCCCACTCTCCCTGCCTCCCCACTCTCCCTGCCTCCCCACTCTCCCACTCTCCCTCCACACTTTCTCTCCCTCCATTCTCTCCCTCTCTCTCCATCACATTACCTGTGCTCTACTGCAGCATCACTAGGGTTGTCTGAGGCAGTGTTCCTGTAATCACTAAGCAGGGCAGATCAGGTGTGTGGATCGGGGCTGTGACTGTGTATCAGGCGTAATGACTAACAAAGAGAGACAATCAGTGGACTGGACCAGACCACCGTGATGAGGATTACAACCCTGTTGGACTACTGAGACACACTGGATGTGTCTGAAATACCACCCCATGTACTACTATTGACAATGGCCCATTTCAGACACCGCCCCTGATCCTGGACACATTGACTGTCTGAGACAAGCATCTTCCTCACACTGGCCTCTGTCTCTCCTCTGCCTCCTCTCCCCTCCTCACACACAATCCCCAATCAGACCCGTGACCTGTGCTACCCAGAAGGGAGAGGGCCTGGACGTGATGTGAACACTGTGCCAAAAAAAAGGAACTACATGACGGATTGGAGGATGACAGGAAAGTGTGGTAGGAAAGCAGCCGTCTGTCTTCCCGTCTGTCTGTCTCTCCAGGCTTCAAAGGCAATGGCACAGAGGTAATCAGCCAGATGAGATCAGAGCACTGCTGACAAGTGTGACTGCTGACAATACCCAGGCTGATGTAACTCTATCCTTCCTCCCTCTCTCATCCACTCTCCCTCCATCAACCCATCTCAGTCTCTCGCTCTCTCTTCCATCTCATTCTCTCCCTCATTTACTCTCCCTCCATCAACCCATCTCAGTCTCTCGCTCTCTCTTCCATCTCATTCTCTCCCTCATTTACTCTCCCTCCATCAACCCATCTCAGTCTCTCGCTCTCTCTTCCATCTCATTCTCTCTCCCTCCATCAACCCCTCATTCCCTTGCTCATGTAAACCCTCCTCTCTCTCTCTCTCTCTCTCTCCCTCCGTCGCCAATCTCTCTCTCACTCTCCATCTTCAATCTCCCTCCATCACATCTCTCCCCCCATGTGCTCAGTGCTCACAGTCATATGTTGAACGATGTCACACTTTGCCAATAGATATGCACCCTGGTATGTTTACTAGAATAAATAACGCATCATTGCTTTCTAACGGGTTGCAGTTTGATCCAGGATGAACTACCTCCATGGTGTTGGAACATTTCTTGAATCTCTGCCCGAGGGATAAAATGTCCCTATAGCTAGCAGCGTAACAGTTGCTGTGGGTAGTAGCTATCGTTGTTGAGGATAAGTTGCGCTTCCTCGCGGGATGTGTAACAGTCACCGCTCCTGTTATAATGCCCTTGAGAAGAATCTGCCTAATGCAGCTCAGACACTGGCTATAATGGCATGCGCCTGGATAAATGGCGGCCATTTTAGCTCCTCGTGAGGAGCTTTCTGTAAGTCACCTTGACTAGTAGTGGGTGCAGGTAGAGAACGGGTGAGAAGTGAGAGAACGAACTGAGCTAAACGGAAGTGCAGCACTGCGAATGACTGCATGCCACTTTGTGAATAAATCATAACGGAATGTTAGCTCCGCAACCGGTGTGTTTATCTAACGGAGTTATCCAGGGCTTACAAGGTCATTAAGACCTAATGTCCTGCATCAAGTAACTAGAAATATAAGGGAACAGACATACCGCTGAACGGAACCGTTCCAACGTACCAACGGCGCTAGATGGAACGGATACACCATTGGAAGAAAACCCAGTGAACATGAGAAGTCGGTTTCCTGGAATTTGTCATGCATTTTCAATGTCGATTTTCAATGTCGATTTTCAATGTCGATTTTCAATGTCGATTTTCAATGTCGATTTTCCATTTGGATTCACGTTTAGTCCAGCACCAAGTTTAATCTCAATAATCTGGGTCTGTCTGGGTTTGTGCAGTTCCTACTGAGGGGGAATGTAATGTAGTGTTCCAGAATATGTCCGTGTTGCTGGGGTTTAGATACAGAGGCATACAGATACAGAGCTATGCAGAACAAAAACATCCAACCGCCAGAGCCAGCACAATGCCTTTCATGTTGGTGGGGAGAATCAATAGGCTGAATGGGGAAGAAGATACAACTATTTCTGCAGCTATGTCGAGCCGAGCTGAGCAGCTCTGCCCTTCACAAGGACCAATAAAATATCTATTACACATTTCTTTTAGAAAAAATAGTCTCTATTCTTTCCTTCCTTCTTATTGTCCAATAGGAAAACTTTGCTTTTTGAGAGATATCATTGAGATCGGTCTAAAGTGGGCTATGTGATTATGGCTCGTGGGTGGTGGGGGACTGGAGAGGAGAATGTGTATATGTTGTCTATGAACAGAGGTTGGTCAGTTGTGCTCACACACACACACACACACACACACACACACACACACACACACACACACACACACACACACACACACACACACACACACACACACACACACACACACACACACACACACACACACACACACACACACACACACACACACACACACACACATGCCCCTTGATCTGGCCCTAGCTATAACTGGGGCCTGGAGTAACATGCTCAGAAAAGACTAAACTATATGTGGAGTTGGAAGCAACAATTGTGGTCAATGTCCTTCCAACCACTAACACAAAACCATTATTGTTATACAATAAAGGGACTGATTGAAAGATGATTTGAAATTCTTTGAAGAAAAAAAAGCCATTATTTCTTCGTGACCTTCATAAGTCTACAATGGAGAAGCAGATCTGGGGGAAAAAAGTGTAACAATTTAAATAATAAACGGAAACAAGTCTTGGTTTTCAACTATTTGTTTTTTCTTTAGCGATATCTGTCATTTCTGACAATGCAATTTGTTGTCACACCGCCTTGACATTGGTTGCCAAAGAGCTTTCAAAGCCTGTCGGGAATATTTGAATAGCAGCGCAAACGCGCAAACAAATAAAGTCCCTTTTCAAGTCTCTGGAATATTCTCAGGACGTTGGCGAGGCGACGAGCGGCAGAATCACGGAGGTGTGAAACGTACAACACAAAGGACAACAAAGCACATCAAACATGGCCACACAAACACAGCCAAGAACAGCTCTGAAAGTGAACGTCTGAATCACAACCACATGAAAATAATAGACCCAGGTCGGTGTGAATAGACTACGTGGTGGGAGGGAGGGACGGGGTGAACGGGGAGACCAGACATCCTCACTGGGTACTTGGACGTTTGCCAGTCCAATGTGCTTTGACATTTCCTTCCTGATGCTTCAGTACAGAGGGACATTAGGAGTCTTGATTAGGTTGGATCTAAGGTCACGTTCAATCAAAAACCAACATCCGGAAATGATCTATGATTATGCAAAAACACAATTAGTCTTTTAATGGGACTCCAGTGATATTGGATTTGGTATGACAGTAAACATAGTTGGGCTGATTGAATCGATGAAAATTTGAATTTATTCAAGCAGAAGGGAAAAAAACTAATACCCCAGAGACTTCATTCTCATTGTTATTTTTTTACTGAATGTTATTCCTGATCCAGACCACCAGACCTGTCTCTGAACCTGGTTTTGTCTGGACCTGGGTCGCATTCATTAGGAACCAAATGGAAGAAAGCGTACTGAAAAGGGAGGGACTGCCTAAACTTGTCCAATAAAAAACATTGTAATATTATTGTATTGTATTGTAAACTTTGTATTCTAAATGTGTAATGATTGAGTAATGATGTAATAATTATTGTATGATGTATTGTGTTATTTATGATGTAGGCTGTTTTGTTGTGATGTAATCGTTTTGGACCCAAGGAAGAGTGTGGGGATCCTAACAAATGCCAATACAAATCCTCACGCTACAGAAAGATGAGACAAGCTCCTGCCCTATGGACTGTTCTGGCTCAGACAAGGTTTACTTTGTCTTGGTCAAGTCTCCTCCCCAACCATGATCCCGACCCTGACTAAGTGACTGCACTGTCAGTCACTCCATCATCTCTTAGTTGCTCTGAGGCGTGTCACATCCCCTCTCTGTCCCCGCATCGTCTCACTCCAAAAACCTAGAGAAGAGTGTGAGGCAGGAGAGGCCCTCTTCTCCTTTGCTCTTTCAATCACCCCGACTCGTCCGTCATTCTCGAGCCGCCGCACTCCTTACTTTACGCCAGCGCGGACGCCTCGCCCCCTCGCCGCCAATCCTGCTCCATTTGACTCATGATGAGGTGTCAGTAGCGCCCTTGATGATGCCAGTCCCCCTATGCTCCTCAGCCACAGCCGGACCTGAGATCTGACTGTTATTAACTTGTCAGAGCGGCGGAACCGCGGGGAGGAGGGAGGGAGCAGAGTTCAACATGTGCTCCCTTATGCATGGCTTGGCTTCAGTGTTTGTAGTGTGTGAACCAAAGTGTTTACTCACCAAGGCCCCCGGGGCCCCCTGCAGCTTGACTGACTGCTGCTTGGATCAACCATCACTCTCTATTAGCTGGTAAGTATGGCCGTCTCAAGAGGATGCATGTCGCTCGCTCAACTCCCTAGGTCATATACAGAAGATCGCCAGGCCCATGTAAGGCTTTATCAACCTGACTATACAGTTGAAGTCGGAAGTTTACATACACTTATGTTGGAGTCATTGAAACTCGTTTTTCAACCACTCCACAAATTTCTTGTTAACAAACTATAGTTTTGGCAAGTTGGTTAGGACCTACTTTGTGCATGACACAAGTCATTTGTCCAACAATTGTTTACAGGCAGATTATTTCACTTATAATTCACTGTATCGCAATTCCAATGGATCAGAAGTTTACATACACTAAGTTGACTGTGCCTTTAAACTGTCATGCAGGTGAAAGAGGACCCAAAAGCGACTTAACAGAAACAGAGTTTATTCAAGTCCAAACAGAAAACGACAAATCCTGAATCCTTAACAGGAAATGTAACAGGGAATAACAGAAATCCTCTGTAGTTCTAAATGAAGCGGCCACAGACTGCAGGTCCCACTCTCCCTCCCCACAGAGACACCTGCTCCCACGCAGCATCTGATGAAGGCAAAAACACGACAGGACAGGGCGATACACAATCACCACGGTGAATTCTAAACAAGGAACCGACAGGACAGGAACGGAACACAAAGGAAGAAATAGGGACTCTAATCAGGGAAAGGATCATGGGAGCCGGAACGATAGAGAGAAGAGAGAGCGAGAGAGTCCCCCCCACTCTAGAAAGAGGGAAAGAACCTAATAAGACCAGCAGAGGGAAACGAATAGAATGGGGAGCATGACAGTGTCCGCAACCCTTAGCACGTCCCGAGACGGAACCCAACTCCTCTCCTCAGGACCGTAACCCTCCCAATCCACTGTCCCCGTCCCCATGTCCATGATCTTATGTACCTTGTAAATAGGTGCTACAAGGACGGGAGGCGGGGAGGGAGATGTAACTGGAAGAAAGGGCTTAACACAGGAGACATGTCAGGGATGACCAACCCTGAACCGCGGAGTATGAGCCCACTGGCACCAACTACTACCTTGACAATGGCCCATTTCAGACAAAGGCAGACCGGTGAAGTCCCTAAGAAGACATGGACTGTCTGAGACAAGGAGGAGAGTTACCCCCACTGGCCTCAGTCCGAACAAGCCCAGCTCTCCTCCGGCCTCCCCAAAAGCAATGCCTGTGAGTGAGCCCACTAATTACATGACTTGTCTTTCCCCAGACTGTTAACCCGACAACACAAGGAAGAATCCCCTCGGGATCAGTAGAAGCCACAGAAGAACTAAACAGACGGGATAAGGCATCAGGCTTGGTGTTCTTGCTCCCGGACGGTAAGAAATCACAAACTCTGCAAATGCCAATCAACCCCATCTGAATTAAGTCACGGCAGAACGGATGTACTGATGGTCTGTCCAAACGACAAAAGGAACAAGCCCTCCAACCACTGTCGCCATTCGCCTAGGGCTGGCGGATGGCGAGCATTCTCTTACCCACATCATAGTTGCGCTCAGATGGCGACAGGCGATGAGAAAAATAAGCGCAAGGATGAACCTTATGTCAGACTGGAAGCGCTGGGATAGAATGGCTCAACCTCTGAAGGCCCATGTCAACCTCCAATGAATTGTCTAGTCATACGTCAACGAGTAACTTTGCAGGATAGGAGCGGACAAAACGTTCTTTTAGAAGAAATCAAAAGCTCCTGGGCGGAACCGGACTGTCTTGACAGAAGTAAGAGCTGTGAGAGGGGCAGCAACTTGCCGAGGGATACTGAAACGCCGATAGAAATTAGCTGAAACCTGAAAAAGCGCTGCAACTCGACACGTGACCTCCTGGAACAATCACTGACAGCTTGACCTTAGCGGAATCCATCTGAATGCCTTCAGCGGAAATAACGGAACCGAGAAAAGTAACGGAGGAGACATGTAAAGAGCACTTCTCAGCCTTTACGTAGAGACAATTCTCTAAAAGGCGCTCACCGAACGTGCTGAACATGAATCTCGAGTGACGGAGAAAAATAGGATATCGTCAAGATAGACAAAAACAAAGATGTTCAGCATGTCTCTCAGAACATCATTAACTAATGCCTGAAAAACAGCTGGCGCATTGGCGAGACCGAACGGCAGAACCCGGTAACTCAAAATGCCCTAACGGAGTGTTAAACGCTTTTCCACTCGTCCCCCTCTCTGATGCGCACGAGATGGTAAGCGTTTTCCTGAAGGTCCAACTTAGTGGATTCACCTGGCTCCCTTTAATCAGAATCTCGAAGGCTGATGACATAAGGGGAAGCGGATAACGATTCTTAACCGTTATGTCATTCAGCCCTGATAAATCCACGAGGGGCGCAGAGTACCGTCCTTCTTCTTAACAAAAAGAACCCCGCCCCGGCCGGAGAAGAAGAAGGCACTATGGTACCGGCGTCAAGAGACACAGACAAATAATCCTCGAAGCCTTACGTTCGGGAGCCGACAGAATCATAGTCTACAATTGGAGGAGATGGTCCCCCGGAAGGAGATCAATACTACAATCATACGATGAGGAGGAAGGGAGTTGGCTCCCGACTGAAGACCGTGCGCAGATCATGATATTCCTCCGGCACTCCTGTCAAATCAGAAGTAGGGACAGAAGAAACAGGGATGGCAGACATTAAACACTTCACATGACAAGAAACGTTCCAGGATAGGATAGAATTACTAGACCAATTAATAGAAGGATTATGACATACTAGCCAGGGATGACCCAAAACAACAGGAGTAAACGGTGAACGGAAAATCAAAAAAGAAATAGTCTCACTGTGGTTACCAGATACTGTGAGAGTTAAAGGTAGTGTCTCAAATTTGATACTGGGAAGATGACTACCATCTAAGGCAAACATGGGCGTAGGCTTGTCTAACGGTCTGAAAGGAATGTTATGTTTCCGAACCCATGCTTCGTCCATGAAACAACCCTCAGCCCCAGAGTCAATCAAGGCACTGCATGTAGCACAACCGGTCCAAGCGTAGATGGACCGACATAGTAGTACAAGATCTAGATGAAGAGACCAGAGTAGTAGCGCATCACCAGTAGCCCTCCGCTTACTGATGGGCTCTGGCCTCTTACTGGACATGAATTAACAAAATGTCCAGCAACTCCGCAATAGAGGCACAGGCGGTTGGTGATCCTCCGTTCCCTCTCCTTAGTCGAGATGCGAAATCCCTCCCAGCTGCATGGGCTCAGTCTCAAAGCCAGAGGAGGGAGATGGTTGCGATGCGGAGCAGGGAAACACCGTTGATGCGAGCTCTCCTCCACGAGCCCGGTGACGAAGATCTACCCGTCGTTCTATGCGGATGGCGAGAGCAATCAAAGAGTCCACATCTGAAGGAACCTCCCGGGAGAGAATCCATCCTTAACCACTTCGTGGAGTCCCTCCAGAAAACGAGCGAGCAGCGCCGGCTCGGTCCACTCACTAGAGGCAGCAAGAGTGCGAAACTCAATAGAATAATCCGTTATGGACCGTTCACCTTGGCATAAGGAAGCCAGAGCCCTAGAAGCCTCCCTACCAAAAACTGAACGGTCAAAAACCCGAATCATCTCCTCTTTAAAGTTCTGGAACTTGTTAGAGCAATCAGCCCTGCCTCCCAGATAGCTGTGCCCCATTCTCGAGCCCGGCCAGTAAGGAGTGAAATGACGTAAGCAACCCGAGCTCTCTCAATAGAGTATGTGTTGGGTTGGAGAGAGAACACAATCTCACACTGCGTGAGAAAGGAGCGGCACTCAGTGGGCTGCCCGGAGTAGCAAGGTGGGTTATTAACCCTAGGTTCTGGAGGCTCGGCAGGCCAGGAAGTAACAGGTGGCACGAGACGTAGATTCTGGAACTGTCCAGAGAGGTCGGAAACCTGAGCGGCCAGGTTCTCCACGGCATGGCGAGCAGCAGACAATTCCTGCTCGTGTCTGCCGAGCATGGCTCCTTGGATCTTGACGGCAGTGTAACGAGCGTCTGAAGTCGCTGGGTCCATTCCTTGGTCGGTTCCTTCTGTCATGCAGGTGAAAGAGGACCCAAAAGCGACTTAACAGAAACAGAGTTTATTCAAGTCCAAACAGAAAACGACAAATCCTGAATCCTTAACAGGAAATGTCCAAACAGGGAATAACAGAAATCCTCTAGTCTGTAGAGGGGAATAACAGGAGAAGCGGCCACAGACTGCAGGTCGGACCTGAGGACTGTAGGCGCAGGCCGTAGCTGACAGAGACACCTGCTCACACGCAGCATCTGATGAAGGCAAAAACACGACAGGACAGGGCGATACACAATCACAGCACGGTGAATTGCTAAACAAGGAACCGACAGGACAGGAACGGAACACAAAGGAAGAAATAGGGACTCTAATCAGGGGAAAGGATCGGGAACAGGTGTGGGAAGACTAAATGATGATTAGGGGAATAGGAACAGCTGGGAGCAGGAACGGAACGATAGAGAGAAGAGAGAGCGAGAGAGTGAGAGAGGGAGGGGGAGAGAGAGGGATAGAAAGAGGGAAAGAACCTAATAAGACCAGCAGAGGGAAACGAATAGAATGGGGAGCACAGGGACAAGACATGATAATAAATGACAAACATGACATAAACAGCTTGGAATATTCCAGAAAATTATTTCATGGCTTTAGAAGCTTCTGATAGGCTAATTGACATAATTTGAGTCAATTGGAGGTGTACCTGTGGATGTATTTGGAGGCCTACCTTCAAACTCAGTGCCTCTTTGCTTGACTCCATGGGAAAATCAAAAGAAATCAGCCAAGACCTCAGAAAAATATTGTAGACCTCCACAAGTCTGGTTCATCCTTGGGACCACGCAAGTATAAACACCATGGGACCACGCACATCAACCGCTCAGGAAGGAGACGCATTCTGTCTCCTGGAGAGTAACGTACTTTCGTGCGAAAAGTGCAAATCAATCCCAGAACTATAGCAAAGGACCTTGTGAAAATGCTGGAGTAAACAGGTACACAAGTATCTATATCCACAGTTAAACGAGTCCTATTTTGTCAAAACCTGAAAGGCCGCTCACCAAGGAAGAAGCCACTGCTCCAAAACCGCCATAAAAAAAAGCCAGACTACGGTTTGCAACTGCACATGGGGACAAAGATCGTACTTTTTGGAGAAATTTCCTCTGATTTGATGAAACAAAAATAGAACTGTTTGACCATATTGACCATTGTTATGTTTGGAGGAAAAAGGGGGAGGCTTGCAAGCTGA
The DNA here is from genome assembly GCF_021184085.1 of Oncorhynchus gorbuscha. Lineage (NCBI taxonomy): Eukaryota > Metazoa > Chordata > Actinopteri > Salmoniformes > Salmonidae > Oncorhynchus > Oncorhynchus gorbuscha. The sequence goes on from NW_025745205.1 coordinate 75,192, forward strand.
AGAACACCATCCCAATGTTAAAGCATGGGGGTGGCAGCATCATGTTGTGGGGGTGCTTTGCTGCAGGAGGGACTGGTGCACTTCAAAGAATAGATGGCATCATGAGTGAGGAAAATTTTGTGGATATGTTGAAGCAACATCTCAAGACATCAGCCATGAAGTTAAAGCTTCGTTGCGAATGTGTCTTCCAAATGGACAATGACCCCAAACATACTTCCAAAGTTGTGGCAAAATGGCTTAAGGACAACAAAGATAAGGTATTGGAGTGGCCGTCACAAAGCCCTGACCTCAGAACTGAAAAAGCGTGTGCGAGCAAGGAGGCCTACAAACCTGACTCAGTTACACCAGCTCTGTCAGGAGGAATGGGCCAAAATTCACCCAATTTATTGTGGGAAACTTGTGGATGGCAACCCGAAACGTTGCCCAAGTTCAACAATTTAAAGACGATGCTACCGATTACTAATTAAGTGTATGTAAACTTCTGACCCACTGGGAATGTGATGAGAGAAATAAAAGCTGAAATAAATCATTCTCTCCAGTACTATTCTGACATTTCACATTCTTAAAATAGAGTGGTGATCCTAATCCTAATTTGTACTTGGATTAAATGTCAGGAATTGTGTAAAACTGAGTTTAAATGTACTTGACTAACGTGTATGTAAACTTCCGACTTCAACTGTACATCAACTTGACAGATAGCGTCATGGCACTAGACAACCAATGTCAGTCCACATAGAGGGTGAAACACAGGTAAACATGTGGCTGAAGGAGAGATTATTTGTTTGCGGAATTTGTCGGAATGGGAAATGATAAATGCTCGTTGCTTTAGACTGCCTCGGTCTTCGTACTGTTCCTGGGCCCAGTTACTAACTCTACAGTAAGCAAGCAGTCTCATCGTTTCCATGGCCACCCCTACTAGAACAATGGAAGCAATTATAAAAACGCTTCTTGGAAGATTGCAGTAATAATGTGAGCAGTAATAGCATAACAGGGTGATTAATGGTGTAAATTAAACAACTATTAAAGCCTCTCTCCATTTCATCTGTAATAAGAGAGGAGGAGGCAGCCAGCAAGCAGGTTTGGAGTGGGGAATTAAAGAAAGGGGAAACGTAGCAGTAGAACGCATCAGGGCCTGTACTAGTGTAATGCCATATTTTATACCTCAATAACTTTTGCATCACTTAGTTCATTATGTTGAAATTGTATCCGGTAATCCGGAACAAAGCCCCGTGTGCGGCGTTAACCTTTTCCCGGCGTCGCCAGGTGTTTAACTCCTCGACACCTGTGCACACACACAACACGGGCAAATTGCCCGCCGTTCCCAAGCACACGCTGAAGAGATGTTCTACACAACCGTTTCCTCCTCTGCAAATATATATTAATCATGTGATACTCGGCGCTGCTGTACATGTGGCTGAAGCCAATGTTGTAATCGAAGTGCCCTTTTCGGGCTGCCACAGTTAATTAAGTATAGAACGGATGGAGGAGACAGACACACCCCCAGAGTCAGTCGGCAAGACTTAGTCAGATGGAACTCGAGTCAAGACCCAGGCAATGTAAAGACAAACACAGAGTAGTACACAGGCTAATATTACTCAAGCTATTGTATAGCTGTAAGAAAAACATTTGATTTAAACCTGCTGTATGCTCAGACGGATACCGTTTGGATTGGCCGCATCACCAATTCCTAGACTTCATCTTAACCCCTCTTTCACAGCAGCTGCCAATCATGAGGCTTGACCAGTGACGTTCTATCAACTATAATGTGACCCCACAAAGGTCAGGTTCAGATAACCAATCCTAAAAGCAGGCACTATATGATGCTGCTGTGACTAAAAGTCAATATCGTTCAAATATCCCATTGGTTTCAATCTGATGTGATTAATTAGCAAGCGTTTCCATTTCCTTTGGAGTAGGACACTCTCTGTTTGAAGTGTTCTGCTTCCTGGGGTATCCATCTCTGAAAGCTTTCCACTAAATTGAATTGCACTTTCTTTGCAGTTTAGATGAAGGAGGAGAGACGGGGAACAATCTGATCAACTCTGAGTTTAACTGACATATTTGCCTGGGGATAAGAAGCTAAGCAGAATTGGTACTGTAATTAGACTATCGCCGTGACTCCCCTCCCCGCTAAAATGGCGCCACCGCTCGCTTGGTGTTCTTTTAGTTTATAATCTCCTCTACTCTTCAAGCCACGCCTTCTTTCAGAGTCCTCTTTGCCCCTCCCTCGGTTCAAATACCGCGTATACCACTTCCGTCCAAACAATAGCCCATGACACGTTAATTACACACGCTAATGCTAATGTTCTAATGTTCTGATGTTCTGACTGCGCAGGGCCTAGTGTGTGCTTTACCCTAATGAATCCCTAACTGATAATAGAATACAGTTTACAATCAATATCAGGCCCCCAGGGGCCTTACATACAAAGCATCTCAGAGTAAAGTGCTGTTCCAGGATCAGATTTGCCTTTTATATTATACTAAATAGACAAGGGTGAACCTGATCCTAGATCGGTGAACCTACTTCGAGACACGTTGTGAATACTGGGTACAAGATTGAGTGTTTTCAAATGGTCGAGTGGTTGGCCCCTCCATATAGACAAGCTCAAGGCCATTGGGTCGTGGCTAGAAAAACAGGTGGGTCACAAAGAAAAAAAGGACAATAGGCAGGTCATTAGCACTAAAGTTTAGGGACCACTACTCCATAAAACAACCCACGGTTAGGGTGCGTCTCGATGCCCTATATAGTGGCATAAAGGGAACAGGGTGCCATTTGGAATGAAGGCAGCCTAATCCTTCCAGGGAAGAAGAGAGGGATGGACAGATTAAGAGAGGGAGGGGTTAACTAGCTAGTCAAACCAAGGCTCAGTTTGCCAACATATGTGGGGTTCCTCTACTGAGTGTTATGATTGTGCAGATATTTAGCTATAATACCCTTGCCACCTGTGGCGGTCTATGGCAGGGTTTCCTAAACCCGGTCCTCGGGACCCCGAGTGGGGCACGTTTTGGATTTTGCCCTAACACCACACAGCTGATTCAAATGATCAAATCTTGATGATTAGTTGAACCAGCTGTGTAGTGCTAGGGCAAAAACCTAAATGTGCAACACTTGGGGTTACGAAGACCGAGTTTGGGAAGCTATGGGCACAGACGATGGTGGCGAGATCGTACTGCCACACAAACCCTGGCCAGAATGTCATCATGAGACAGATCCTCTTTTTTTGCTTCTTGGATGACTTCCAGATGTTTGATTGCTTATTATCCCATGGGACTCTAGTTTAAAGTGCACATTAGTGATTGGCCATTAAGGCCTTGCTTTTGAACTATTTTCCAAATCTTTAACTTAAAAAAAAAAGAAGCTAACTATGGATATGATGACCTTTCCTCGCCAATGGTGCTTCTACACCTGCATTGCTTGCTGTTTGGGGTTTTAGGCTGGGTTTCTGTATAGCACTTTGAGATATCAGCAGATGTAAGAAGAGCTTTATAAATACATTTGTTTATTTAAATACATTTTATAAAATGGGAACATTTGGCACGTGTGGTGCGGGAATATGCACAATATTATCCTGTAAATTCAACCATTACTAATTCGAGGCTTAAAAGCTCAAACAAACCAATCCATGTCAACTTCCAATTAACATTCATGAACGGGGAAAGGCGTCAGAAGGATTGCAACCATTAGCCTAACATATGGGACTGGTCAGGGACAATTACACACACCTGTACTAACTCATGTGGAATATTTGAGCATCATCAAAACTTCAACAACCAGCCAAAATGTATTAATTCCCGTCGATTGTCTGATCTATGCAATCATCGGTTCGATCAATGAAACCAATCGCTCCAGCTCCCTGATTTAAATGGAGCGTCAAAATAGTCCCGGGTCTTTTTTCAGCCGCGGATCGATACCCTACCAAATGGCCTCAGAACGGCGGATTGGAATTCTGTGAGCACGCAGGGGCAAGGTTACATGTCAGTGTGATCACAGTGCGTGCTGGGTCGCTAAAGTTGCGTTTACACAGGCATCCCAATTCTGCTTTTTGCCCAATTACTGGCAATAGAGAGTATATGCCTTAGAGATTTGTACTTGAGACGTATGTTTACAAATCGCGGCGCAAACTGGGCATAATTCGGTCCATATGTTCTCATACGCACCACTTCAACTCTAACAGCACACTTGTCCTTCATAACATGGACATGTTGATAGCACGCAATCTGATTGGATTGGTTTTCATTCCTCATGTGTTACAACACCTAGCGCCTATAAATGAAGACGATGAGCAAGAGGGAACTCTCCCCAGATGATATCCTATTATTGAACACTGAACATGAGGGGACGCAGGTGGTGAGAGGGGTATACAGAGCGAGACAGACACAGATAGAGACAGAGGCATAGAGAGAGTGAGACAGACAGAGAGACAGAGAGAGAGAGCTCATTACACATATTCCCCGCAAAACAGAGCAGCTCCCAACACGTTCGAGACGTTTCAACCTCAATGCATTCTAAATCCCCAATGTGGACAATGTATCACACAGCTGAGAGAGAACACCGTGGCTGCAACATCTCAGATATTAGATATTGAGATGCACCCCACGCACAAATGTTGACACTCCACCACACAACCGCACTGGCTTGTGTAACTAGCGCCCCCCCCACACACACACACACACACACACACACACACACTCGTTGCCGCGTGCACGTAGTCTACCTACCTTCAGAGCCTCGATATCCAGTGATGTTGATCGGTCCATATAGAAAGAGAAAGTCTTGCGCACAAAGTTAGAAATATCTAGACTCGTAGTTCCCGACCTAAACTCAGCCCCGTCCTCCAACCCGCGGACGATTTTCTCAATTTCATTCCCGTTGATCACGACTCCTCCAGTTTGGAATTGAAGCGATGGCGATAACAGCTATTCACTTGACGACAGTTATTGACCAGCAGAAACGAAATATAACCCCCACGAGGCGGCAAACAAACAGTTTTGATTTATCCGATTTGACAAGGAACGCGAATTCCGTTATGGTAGATTCATGTCTCCGGCGCGGAGCAAGCGGCAGGCTGAATGGCTGCAACCCCAGCAACTGAGTTCCAATGCTTGGACGTCCTCATGCGGCAAATACACATCAATTCTGTTTGGTTTGTAGAAAGGGGAAGCCAAGGGGAGAGCTGTAAAGGAGGCAGCTGTAATTCCGACGACTGGTGTATTGGGGTGATATGGGGAGTGTGTGTGTGTGTGGGGGGTCTAATCAACTAGATGAATCGAAAATAACCGAGGACGAAAAACGCGCTCTTCCGATTTTATCCGAGCCAGAGTCTCTGTAGTGATGCTGATGCTCGCCTTGGAAGTGCACCGCATCTGAATTCAGACCCTGTATCTTAGAAAGTCTATGAGTGAGGGTGGAGGGAGGGGGCGAGAAAGAGCGATAGAGATACGTATCTGTTCTCCCAAGGAAGGAAAATGTTGAGTGCAGGTCGAGTTTCTCTGGTCGCGCAGTTTCTTTCCCGTCGCCGTGCGTTACGGTTCATCGCCACCAGATGACTGTATCTTCCCCACGGCTCTGACTTAAGACATTAGTGAAGTTTTCATCTCTCCAAGACAGCAAACTGTCTCTGCCCCAGCAGCCCTGTTTGTCAGCCTTCCCCTGGGGTCCTAAAGCTACCGATGAGTGTGTAGAAGCTCATCAGCAGGCTTCCTGAGCGCATGCCATCACTGCTGAACCGCAGTGCTGTTTAAGTTTTAATTAGCAAAACGGATGACATTCCATTTATCCCACTGGGCACTCTGGTTGAATCAACGTTGTTTCCAAGTCGTTTTCAATGTTATTACGTTGAACCAACGTGGAATAGACGTTGATGTGACGTCTGTGCCCAGTGGGAACAGACATGAGCGTAGCACGTTGTCTAGCGTAGCTTTGTTATAACAATCCATTTAGTGTTCATTCCGGACAAGTCATTAGCAGACCGAGACAAGCCTTATGAAGAGAGGGAGATTTATCAAGGGTGTCCACATCCCCAGAATAGAATAGAAGCGAGTCACAGCACAGTCACTGGATATGGTATCATCTTAATGAATACAAGGCTTTCTTCCATCGGGGCCTTTTTTTCTGATTCTGTGCCACTCTGTAATTAATCATTTTACGGGACCGGCTTTTATTAGAGAACATGACCTCGAATGAGCGCCCTGTGGCAGCTCGAGCTGAAGTGACGTCAGCTCATCTCGAGCTCCCTCTAGTCTGGAAGGCAAGTTTTTACAGCCCGCTTGTAAAGGGACATGATGTGGCAGGTTTAGCATCCTTGCTGTGTGTGCGTGCGTGCATGTGTGTGGTGTGTCTGTGGGTGTGTGAGAGAAAGAGCTTTTCTACGTGCGTTGGTGTGTGTGTGTTAGTAATGAAGTAGCTAGGTGATGTGTCCTAGATAGATGGGGCTCATGCATCAACCCGCTGTACCACAAATCTTGGCATGATTTTCTCAGATGCTCACAGTAATGAGATGCACAGTAATGTTACATAAATCATTCGACAGTGTGTGTGTGCGTGCGTGTGTGCGTGAGGGAGATCGAGATAGAGAGAGCGCGAGGGAAAGAGAGAGAGAACGCACTGCCCAATTATTAGGCTACATTTATGTTAAAGTTATTGAAATCTAAATAATATTTACATTACAGAACAAGCGGCAAAGCTCCATATGACACAAATGTTTGCTTTGTATCCAGAGAAGCACATACAGATTAAACACAATGGAGTCTTTAAGAAGTAGAATAAACATGTAACACAACTGTATACACATGCCATAGAACAAGTATTTTAAATAAACCATTTCTCAATTATGCATTTAGATTACAAATGTCAAATATACAGTATGTTAACAATCCTTCCTTCAACTGGATTACATTTCGTGAAAATCCTAAATATCCATATGATGGTATTTATTTGTCTGGGTTTCGTGTGGAAACCCTCAATAAAGACACTGTAGTAGGATAGATCTTTATTCCAAATGCCATCACGGATAGACAACGCATTAACCAAACCACGGTACATTAAGGGTACATTGAAGCTCTGTGCCCGCCAGACAGTTTGTTTGCATCTTCACGTTGCTCCCCGGCCATTAATGCATGAATGATGTGTTTTAACAAGAGCGTTACATGTGCAGTCTCTTTCACGGCGCATTGACTTTAATTCATGCATATATCTAACTATTTGATGACATTGTTGTTGTCATCACTGGACATTATGTGGAGCTTGTTTTACTGAATGGGATTATAGCCTTTGGGATGCAATCCAAGTTAGGTATTTATGATCAAATGTATACGTTAATACATCGTTTTTAATACCTTCATTCACAGAAACATAAGCAATGCTATGGCCTTATAAACTTAGATTGATTCTGTGACTTTTTAGTTATATTTCAGGTTTAGCATATATTTGACATTGCCTCAATCACCTTCAAAATGCTGCATAATTGGAAGGTAGTTCTCGAGAAAAGTAAGCTATGTTTACCCTATGTTAGTCTGTTTCCTTCAGTCATCCATTCATCCACCATTATCCAGCAGATTCCTTGAAATCTGAGTCAGTGTCGCCTTCTGTATGTATGTATGCTCAATTCAGCACGGTCCTCCATCGGTAGACAGCGGAACAGCTACTCGAAAATATTTACACTTTGGAGAGGGAATAGTAACCGAATGAATCGCGACCGGTTAGTGTCTGTAGGCTGTATGTCGTTATCAATGCCACTGCAATTAATGGGATGATAAAAGTAATGTTAAAAACAATTCGACAATGCAGACTACTTTTGAAGTGGCGATTTCATATGAAACGCCTCTCGCCTTCGTCTAATTCCTCTCTGTCTCTCTTCTCTTCTCAAATGTTATTTGTCACATGCTTTTTAAACAACAGTCAAATAATTACCCAAGAATGCAGGATGAAAAATATAGAAAAAAGAATAACACAAAGAATAAATACACAATGAGTAACGATAACTTGGTTATATACACAAGGCTGGGTACCAGTACCGAGTCAATGTGCAGGGCTACAAGGTCATTGAGATACGTACCTATAGGTAGGGGTGAAGTGACTCGTCAACAGGATAGATAATAAACAGTAGCAACAGCGCAGTGGTGGGAAAAAGACTCAATTGTCATACCTGAGTAAAAGTAAAGATGCCTTAATAGAAAATAACTCAAGTAAAAGTTCAATTCACACAGTAAAATACCACTTAAGTAAAAGTCTAAAAGTATTTGGTTTTAAATATCCTTAAGTATCAAAAGTAAATTTAATTGCTCAAATATTCTGAAGTACCAAAAGTAAAAGTATAAATCATTTCAAATTCCTTATATTAAGAAAACCAGACATTTAATTTAATTTATTTTATTTATAGATAGCCAGGGCACACTACAACACACAGACATAATTTACAAAGGAAGCATTTGGTTTAGTGAGTCCATCAGATCAGAGGCAGTAGAGATGACCAGGGATGCTCTCTTGATAAGTGCGTGAATTGGACCATTTTCCTGTCCTGCTAAGAATTCAAAATGTAACTAGTACTGTACTATTGGTTGTCAGGGAAAGTGTATGGGGTAAAAAGTACATCATTTCCTTTGGGAATGTAGTGAAGTAAAAGTAAATGTTGTCCAAAATATAAATAGTAAAGTAATACCCCCCAAAAAGGATTTAAGTAGTACTTTCAAATATTTTTACTTAAGTACTTTACACCACTGGTGATGAGCCAGAATAGTTAGTGAAACGAGGGTCAATGTAGATATCCTCGGTAGCTATTTGGTTAACTATTTAGTAGTCTTATTGCTTGGGGTAGAATCTGTTCAGGGTCCTATTGGTTCCAGACTGGATGCATTGGTACCGCTTGCTGTGCGGTAGCAGAGAAAACAATTTGTGACATGGATGGCTGGAGTCTGACAATTTTTAGGGCCTTCCTCTTACACCGCCTGGTACAGAGGAACAGGCATTGTTGAGTCACCTTCACAACTGTGTTGGTGTGTGTGGACCATGTTAATTCCTTAGTGATGTGGACACCAAAGAACTTGAAGCTTGCGACCCGCTCCTCTTCAGCCCCATTGTTGTGGATGGGGGGGCGTGGTCAGCCCTCCATTCCCTGTAGTCCACGATCAGCTTCTTTGTCTTGATGAAGTTGAGGGAGAGGTTGTTGTCCTGGCACCACACTGTTAGGTATCGGACCTCCTCTATATAGGCTGTCTCATGGTTGTCAGTGAACCGATCCAGTCGATGGAGAGGTTGTTGTCCTGGCACCACACTGTTAGGTATCGGACCTCCTCTATATAGGCTGTCTCATGGTTGTCAGTGAACCGATCCAGTTGATGGAGAGGTTGTTGTCCTGGCACCACACTGTTAGGTATCGGACCTCCTCTATATAGGCTGTCTCATGGTTGTCAGTGAACAGATCCAGTTGCAAAGGGAGGTGTTCTGTCCCAGGGTCCTGAGAGGCAATAAAGATTGCGTGATCTGTGGATCTGTTGAGGCGGTATACGAATTGTACTGGGTCCAAAATGTCTGGGATGATGGTGTTGAAGTGAGCCATGACCAGCCTTTTAAAGCATTTCATGGCTACAGATGTGAGTGCTACGGTGTGATAGTCATGTAGACAGGTTACCTAGGCATTCTTGGATACAGGGGCTATGGTGAAACATGTAGGTATTACAGACTCGATTGGGGAAGACACCCGCCAGCTGGTCAGCGGCGCATGATCTGAGTGCACGTCCTGGTAATCCGTCTGGCCCCGCGGCCTTGTGAATGTTAACCATATTTAAAGGTCCTAATCCCATCAACTACGAAGAGCAAGATCACAGTCATCCTAAACTGCTGGGGCTTTCATGCATGGTTCAGTATTGCTTACCTACATTCTGTATATTTCTGGCCCTTCTTTGGACACTGTTTTAACTAACCTTCAGACGAGCTCCAATGCCATACAACTCTCCTTCCGGTGCCTCCAACTGCTCTTAAATGCAAGTAAAACTAAATGCATGCTCTTCACCCGATCGCTGCCCGCACCTGCCCGCCCGTCCAGCATCATTACTCTGGATGGTTATGACTTAGAATATTTGGACAACTACAAATACCTAGGTGTCTGGTTAGACTGTAAACTCTCCTTCCAGTCTGACATTAAGCATCTCCAATCCAAAATGACATCTAGAATCTGCTTCCTATTTCACAACAAAGCATCCTTCACTCATGCTGCCAAACATACCCTCGTAAAACTGACCATCCTACCGATCCTTGACTTCGGCGGTGTCATTTACAAAATAGCTTCCAACACTCTACTCAATAAATTGGATGCAGTCTATCACAGTGCCATCCGTTTTGTCACCAAAGCCCCATATACTACCCACCATTGCGACCTGTACGCTCTCGTTGGCTGGCCCTCGCTTCATACTCATCGCCAAACCCACTGGCTCCAGGTCATCTACAAGTCTCTGCTAGGTAAAGCTCTGCCTTATCTCAGCTCACTGGTCACCATAGCAGCACCCACCCGTAGCACACACTCCAGCAGGTATTGTCACGCCCTGACCTTAGAGATCCTTTTAATTCTCTATTTGGTTAGGTCAGGGTGTGACTAAGGTGGGCAATCTATGTTTTCTATTTCTTTGTTGGCCTGGTATGGTTCCCAATCAGAGGCAGCTGTCTATCATTGTCTTTGATTGGGGATCATACTTAGGCAGCCTTTTCCCACCTGTTGTTTGTGGGATCTTGTTTTTGTGTAGCTGCCTGTGAGCAGCCCAGAACATCACGTTTCGTTTTCTGCTGTATTGTTTTTGGTGAGTTTCATATTTATTAAACATGTGGAACTTTAAATACGCTGCGCATTGGTCCATTCATTCAGACGATCGTGACAGGTATATCTCACTAGTCACCCCCAAAGCCAATTCCTCCTTTGGCCGCCTTTCCTTCCAGTTCTCTGCCGCCAATGACTGGAACTAACTGCAAAAATCACTGAAGCTGGAGACTCATATCTCCCTCACTAGCTTTAAGCACCAGCTGTCAGAGCAGCTCACAGATCACTGCACCTTTACATAGCCCAGCTGTAATATAGCTCATCCAACTACCTCATCCCCATACTGTATTTATTTATCTTGCTCCTTTGCACCCCAGTATCTCTACTTGCACATTCATCTTCTGCACATCAATCACTCCAGTGTTTAATTGGTATATTGTGATTACTTCGCCACCATGGCCTATTTATTGCATTACCTCCCTTATCTTTCCTCATTTGCACACACGGTATATAGATTTCTTTCTACTGTATTATTGACTGTATGTTTGTTTATTCCACGTGTAACTCTGTGTTGTTGTATGCATCGAACTGCTTTGCTTTATTCTTGGCCAGGTCACAGTTGTAAACGAGAACTTGTCCTCAACTAGCGTAGCTGGTTAAATAAAGGTGAAATAAAATACAAAGTAGGCTCTCATCACTGGATAGTTATTTTAAATATCAGCTAAGCACATTATGGTTGTGTTCCCTGCTCATACGTTGCATGCATCAACCAATGGTTGAGTGCAACGTCATCGACTCTGTCATTAACTGACCGATTGCTATAACATATAATGTGGTTAGCTGATACCTAAAATACCTATCCAGGCGTTGTAAGATCTGGCAGGCGTCAGCAATGCCTGGGCAGAGGAACACATATGTCAGTCGATGACACAGTCAACGACGTACCACACAACCATTGGTTGATCCATGAAATGTCTGAGCAGGGGACCGCGGCCAACATGTAAGTCGCTTTTCACTGCTTAGACTTTGCCTGAACCCATGCACACAGACTCGTTACCGGTGCCCCCTGTATATAGCCTCCACACTGATTCGGTACTGGTACCCCCTGTATATAGCCTCCACACTGACTCGGTACTCGGTACTGGTGCCCCCTGTATATAGCCTCCACACTGACTCGGTACTGGTACCCCCTGTATATAGCCTCCACACTGACTCGGTATCGGTACCCCCTGTATATAGCCTCCACACTGACTCGGTACCGGTACCCCCTGTATATAGCCTCCACACTGACTCGGTACTGGTACCCCTGTATATAGCCTCCACACTGACTCGGGTACCCCCTGTATATAGGTACCCCTGGTACCCCCTATATAGCCTCCACACTGACTCGGTACTGGTACCCCTGTATATAGCCTCCACACTGACTGACTGGTACTGGTACCCCCTGTATATAGCCTCCACACTGACTCGGTACTGGTACCCCCTGTATATAGCCTCCACACTGACTCGGTACTGGTACCCCCTGTATATAGCCTCCACACTGACTCGGTACTGGTACCCCCTGTATATAGCCTCCACACTGACTCGGTACTGGTACCCCCTGTATATAGCCTCCACACTGACTCGGTACTGGTACCCCTGTATATAGCCTCCACACTGACTCGGTACTGGTACCCCCTGTATATAGCCTCCACACTGACTCGGTACTGGTACCCCCTGTATATAGCCTCCACACTGACTCGGTACTGGTACCCCCTGTATATAGCCTCCACACTGACTCGGTACTGGTACCCCCTGTATATAGCCTCCACACTGACTCGGTACTGGTACCCCCTGTATATAGCCTCCACACTGACGGTTGTATTCGTCGCACGTGACAAATAACATTTGTTTTGGAATAAGGTTTGTGGTAAGCACAGGCTTAGATCTTATACATTTTGTTCTATGAGATAACCTCCATCAGCTAACGTCACCTTTTGTGAAATTTGAATTATTTCTGTAATCAGATAAAACACATACAGCACATAAAGGCTTCATAATTCATAAACGTCATGTTAACTGACTGGTATTATCTCATAGAATAAAACGTATAAGATCTCCTAAGCTTGTGTTAAGCACACAGACCTTATTTTCGGTATTTATCCCAAAACCATATTCTTTCCTCAAAGGAATGGGTGAACGAAGTAGAGTTATTTATTTCCAGGTTTTAGGACTACAAGCGGGCGAGTTCTATTTATGGACAGCAACATCCATAATACGCTTTCTCAGAAACTTCCTGATTGGCCCTTTCAGTAGCCAATCACATTCGAGAGAGACGTGTAGCGCAGCAAGAGCATCTTCCAACATGGCGTCTTGTATCCTCGGGATTCCCTTTCAACCTGCCGGTTGCATCTCTGTTGCTGATCCTGCTGCTGTGCCTGCATTCGGGGGGAGGCCAGAAGAAGAAAGAGGTAATGGCGTTTCTATATAAACACGTTTCAAAAGCATAACAGTATGATTATGCGGCGTAATTTGGACCAAGGTGCAGCAGAGCGATGGGCTACCTTTACCGTCTCCAGAATGATGCTCGAGCCGAGATACAGACCGAGGCCGTTGTCCCGAACGACTCAAAATGTTTTCATTTATCGCTGCGCGTTCTCCAACTTTACACAATAATGGATATATACGAAATTATACAGGCGCATAGCATCCAGTTGATTGTTTTAACATAATGTATACATGTTTTGTTAGCCAAGGATTATATTCTGATAGGCTATTTTGATCAACTCTAGTGGGCATACCTAGGCTACGTCATCATTACACGGCAGGGTTGCATTCATTACGCCCATTCTGTTTCATAAACGGAAGCAAACATAACGAAACGCGGAGGGACCTGGGTGAATTCAAAGCAAATTGTATTTGTCACGTGCGCCGAATACAACTGATGTAGACCTTAGAGTGACATCTTTACTTACAATCCCTTAACCAACAATGCAGTTTTAAGAAATATACAAACAAAAAAAGAATAATGAAAGTAACAAATAACAATAGCGAGGCTATATACAGAGGGTACTGGTACAAAATCAATGTGTGGGGGCACCGGTTAGTCGATGTAATTGAGATAATATATACATGTGGGTAGAGTTATTAAAGTGACTTGTGCATTGATTTTAACAGAGAGTGACAGCAACGTTAAAGATGGGGGGCAATGCAAATAGTCTGGCTAGTCATTTTATTTAATGTTCAGCAGTCTTATGGCTTGGGGGTAGAAGCTGTTTAGAAGCCTCTTGGAAATAGACTTGGCGCTCTGGGATTGCTTGCCGTGTGGTAGCAGAGAGAACAGTCTGACTAGGGTGGCTGGTGTCTTTGACCATTTTTTTGACCATTTTTAGGCCCTTCCACTGACGCCTGTTATAGAGTTCCTGGATGGCAGGAAGCTTGGCCTCAGTGATGTACTGGGCCGTACGCACTACCCTCTGCAGTGCCTTGCGGTCGGATGCTGAGCAGTTGCTGTACCAAGCAGTGATGCAACCAGTCAGGATGCTCTCAATGGTGCAGCTGTAGAACTTTTTGAGGATCTGAGGTCCCATGGCAAATCATTTCAGTCTCCTGAGGGGGAATAGGTTTTGTCATGCCCTCTTCATGACAGTCTTGGTGTGTTTGGACTAGAGGTCGACCTATTAATCGGAATGGCCAATTTAATTTGGGCCGATTTCAAGTTTTCATAACAACAATAACAAACTAATCTTGCGTTCATTGCACACAGAGTCAGTGTATATGCAACAGTTTGGGCCGCCTAATTTGCCAGAATTGTATGTAATTATGACATAACATTGAAGGTTCTGCAATGTAACAGGAATATTTAGACTTATGGATGCCACCCGTTAGATAAAATACGTAACGGTTCCATATTTCACTGAAAGAATAAACGTCTTGTTTTCTGATTCGACCATATTAATGACCTAATGCTCATATTTCTGTGTGTTATCATGTTATAACTAAGCCTATGATTTGATAGAGCAGTCTGACTGAGCGATGGTAGGCAGCAGCAGGCTCGTAAGCATTCATTCAAACAGCACTTTCGTGCGTTTGCCAGCAGCTGTTTATGACTTCAAGCCTATCAACTTCCAAGATTAGGCTGGTGTAACCGATGTGAAATGGCTAGCTAGTTAGCGGGGTGCACGCTAATAGCGTTTCAAACGTCACTTGCTCTGAGACTTGGAGTGGTTGTTCCCCTTGCTCGGCAAGGGCCGCGGCTTTTGTGGAGCGATGGGTAACGCTGCTTCGAGGATGGCTGTTGTCGATGTGTTCCTGATTCGAGCCCAGGTAGGAGCGAGGAGAGGGGTGGAAGCTATACTGTTACACTGGCAATACTAAAGTGCCTATAAGAACATCCAATAGTCAAAGGTTAATGTAAAACAAATGGTATAGAGAGAAATAGTCCTGTAATTCCTATAATAACTACAACCTAAAACTTCTTACCTGGGAATATTGAAGACTCATGTTAAAAGGAACCACCAGCTTTCATATGTTCTCATGTTCTGAGCAAGGAACTTAAATGTTAGCTTTCTTACATGGCACATATTGCACTTTTACTTTCTTCTCCAACACTTTGTTTTTGCATTATTTAAACCAAATTGAACATGTTTCATTATTTATTTGAGGCTTAATTGATTTTACTGATGTATTATATTAAGTTAAAATAAGTGTTCATTCAGTATTGTTGTAATTGTCAATATTACAAATAAAAAAGATTGTTGTCCTGGCACCACACGGCCAGGTCTCCCTATATGCTGTCTCGTCGTTGTTGTTGATCAGGCCTACCACTGTTGTGTCATTGGCAAAAAATATTCACGGTTTTCGGTTTCAATGCATTTTTTAAACATTAAATGCATTAGTAAATAATGACATTTCAATGATTTTATTGCCCTCGCAATGGGTGTCTTTGTATCAAAGGTGGGAAAGCAGGCGACAAGCCATAGAAACATATTAGGCTTATTTTGCACACATTTTGGCCAGAGTGAAACCTCTCACTTCGCCTCTTCCTCTTTGGTCTGTCTCTGTCCGAGCAGTGAAAAAAAGGCGCAATGGATTATGTTCATCGTAGTTATTTACTACGTTTCTGCACTGAACTAGGTTGAATATTTTTGTAATGAAACTACAACTCCCTTCAGCCCAGCGTCCCACAGTTCTTGACTTGATTTCTCTCATGAATGATTTCATTTATCACTTGAGAAACAGCGGGTTGGACTCTCCCCCAAAAATTACTAAATGGAATTCAAGTAATTGAACCGATGTAGGTCAATTATTTGTTTAATAACCAGAAAAAAAACTATGTTGGTTAGTCGCTTGGCACTACCTATTAATAATGAATGTTAATTAGAATTCAAGCTACATGTGCCCGACTGTACTTCATTTGAACTCACAACTGTCTGTTTGCTAGCCTGAATTCCAGTCTGTCTGTTTGTGCTATCATTCCAACTCCTTGTCACTCATTGTCATGCTTGGTTTGACAATGACAGTAATGGATTGGCAAGGGCACAAATGGATCTGGCACCAGGCAATTTGTGATAACATAGACCTATGCTAAAATATTTTCAATCTACAAGCCATAGTGGCAGAGTCTGTGTCTCTCAATATGTACTTCCCATTGATACACATGTATTTGTATAAAACTCCACTACTACCCTCTTGTTTCTACAACAGCTGTACATGCCTCCTCTTCCTTCTTTCCTAGCTAGTCTCCCTTCATTTCTCTCTGCTGTGTTAATGCAGTGTGGCAGGCAGGCGGACAGGCGGCCCTGCTAGTTCGCTAGCTGCACGTTGGGGACTAGTGGAGAGAAATAGCGCCTTGTCTGGCTGTGAGAAAATATGATCTTTCTGTGACCTCCCTCAGGCGGAAACTGTGGGGGTGGAAGATCTTATTGAGCCCAAATGGGGTAAAGCGGCGAAGCAGCAACTTTGCATTCTGCTAGCTCGCTCCGGCGGCATCACGGCCCGCTCTCCAAATCGCCCCTGCGAGTGTTGGCGCGAGACCCCAGAGCGCTGAGGGCCGCAGTATTTCTGAGGCACTGTCTCAAAAGTCTTTAATATATTTGTCGAAAGCCCAGGTTTCACTTCTCCCTGGAGTGTTTTGGAAAGAAGGGGGGGGGCTGGGGTGCGGAGAGTATTGGAATGGACCAAAGGAGGGGAAATAGTCACAGTGAGGTATATTTATGTCAGTTTGATGGTACACCGTTAATCACAGAAACTAAATATGATACTTTCCCCCCCATTTTATGTCTGCCTAATGGAAATGGGGACTGAAAGGACACTGTAAGCAGTTCTGGCTCCCCGGGACCAGCTGGGGATTGGGATAAAGCACAGCGTCACTTGTTTTTGTTTTCCCAGAGTAACTTTATAGCCCCTATAGCAGTGCTGTTCAATCTAATAGGGTTGCACCAGGCTCCATCTTTTCCTCCCAGCTAAGGTTGTAAAGGGAGGGTATGTTATGGGAAACTTTTGATGTTGATCAGTGAACTGCCAGAATTTTGGTGATTTTCAATTTTGAGGGGTAATTTTAACAGATGACATCTATTGGCCTTT
>NW_025745205.1:97500-117500 GCF_021184085.1 Oncorhynchus gorbuscha
GCACCAGTGTTAAGAGGAGAATGATTCTGAACAGGGTTGGGAGGAGGAAGGGCACACAGACACACACCCTCCACAACTAAGCCACAACAGTGCCATCTGTAATTGATTGTCAGAAGGGGGGGGGTTGTTGTTGTGATTTCTTTCATTACCTACCAGGGTTATGAATAATTGATAACAGTACATTGTCAGCCAGCCATTCTGGTGATTGATGCCTTGAACCTCAGACATTTCCACCCCCCCCTTTTTTGACATTTTCCAACTCATTTCCCTGGCAGTAACTCTGAGTCGAAGGGAGGGGCCGGGCCCCTCTCTCTCTCGATGGTGTGTGACTTGACATTCTTGTGAAAATGCATTCTCTGCTCCATTAATCAGAGAAAAACAGTCCTCCAAGTCCCGGAGATGAGTGGAAGAAGCCGTGAAGTGATTAAAGTGTGTTTTTGATTTCAGGTTGGGTTTGAGGTTTGAGAAGCACTCTGTCATATGTGGCTACCTTTTTGATGATGCAACAATGATTTGGCCACTTCCCTATATTACCATTAATATCATTCATCAGAATCTATTTCGGGGCCTGTTTGCTGGAACCAGATTAAGCCTGTTCCTGGACTAAAAATCTTTGTCATTGAGAATGCTTTCTAGACCTGGTGAGGGAACCAGCCCTTGTTATTTAAACTGAGGACCTACGGGAGTGAACGAGGGATGTCATTGCGCTAATTGTATGAATCTAGTAGTACACACCCTTTTGATTCCATGTTTATCACGAGTTGCTTCTGCCGAAGATTATGAAGAGCTTAAATCCCCCTGCCATACCTCCATCTATATCCCTCCCTTCATCACCTGCCCACCCCTCCACTGATCTGCCCCTTCCCCCTGTCCCTCCCTCCTCTCACCCCTCCACTGATCTGCCCCTTCCCCCTGTCCCTCCCTCCTCTCACCCCTCCATCCACGCCCGAAGCCCCCCCAACGACTCTGAACGCCACGAGACATCTTCGATCGCTTTTTATCTGTGCGTTGTCAACGACAGGACGTCATCACTCCCACCGGGGAAAAGATGATCCCGGTCCCGACGGGAGAAAAAGACGCGGGCGCCGTCCCCCTGACGAAAACGGTCTGTCGAGCAGGATAAGTCTTATCAGCCCGGCACCAGACACACCGGGGCAAGTCTCTGCGAGCCTCCAATGGGGCGAGAGACACATTAAAGTGTATACAAACTCTCCTTCCTTCCTCCGGTCCTTCATTAGGGGGAACGTCTCTTCATTTCACAACACAGGGCAGAGAAGGGGGCGGGGGTGAACTCAGTGCCCTGTGTCTCCTTCGTTCTGACTGTCACAGACATTTCCAACGATCCTTTATTCATCTCGAATGCTCTCTCTCCCTTTCCGCCTTCTCCGTTTGCTCCCGTGCCAGAGATGTTCTCTCGGCTGCCCTTATTGGAGGCCCTTGAGAAGGCAGAGGTTAGAGAGAACTCCTGCTGTAGTTTGGCTAGCCTATGCTACAGCAACCGTGGTCATCTTAAGACCAAGCTCTGTTCGCGTTACCGACTGGCCTGTCGACTGTCCTTGTAGTCAGAGCTGTCAGCGTCATAGCGCCGTCATCCCAAAGACGTGTCTCTGGCACAGAGCCAGGGAGAGAGACGGGTGTGTAGGGGAGGAAAGCAAGACGAGCCCCCCTCCCTGGACTGATTGCATTAATAATCACCTGCCTCCCCCAGAGGTGCCTGTCTGCCAGCCTGCCATGTCCTAAGAGTGACAGGCAGTTTTATGCGCCACACAAAGGCATATGCAAATCAAACATGATAAATTAGAGTTTGCATAAGAGGTTCAGGCGAATGCTAAATGCTAAATGCCACTTTGGTGCACCGAGCGACTCCCAATAAAACACCGGTAACATTTGGATGAAACTTCTAAAAGTAAGTGGTGACATTTTTGCCCGAGTCACAGAATAATAGATGAACGGCTCTCGCATCGTTTTAAAACTTTTTTATTACTTTAGCTTTTTTTGGTTAAATGCGTTGACATTTCAGTTTTCATTAGCATTCAGGAGGGCCGACGCTAAGTCCAAATTCTTTTAACCAAACAACGTGATTTAAAAGAACCCACTTTGTAAACGAGTGAGTGTTTTATATTCTTTGGGAGGGTCTTGTGTTTTTGTCTGTATCTCCACTCGATTGAATATTCAACTTCAGTTGATTAGTGTCTGTTAGAGACTGCATTATATCGCCTCAGACGACTGTTAAATGACACTTCTAGTCTTCTGGCCTTGCGTTCGCTAATGGCCCCCAACACACCCGTTACCCAACTCATTTGTCAAGGCGCCTCTATTCAACAGCTAAAGGACTTAAGTCTCCTCTTCCTCTTTTGAAATGTGAAGATGGACTTGGCCGTGAAACAATAGACTATAGCCTCCAAATCATAAATTGAGTTGCTTAGTATTTGATACTCTGAGGCGATAACCAAATCACAGCTACTAATTCACATTCTGTAATTGGCCACGGTAAACCTGGAGCCAACAGCAACCTCTCTCCCTTCCTTAGTTTTGGGGCGGAGGGGAACTTGTTTGGGTCCAACACAAGGCTGTGTCTCTCTGCATCTTTATCACTTTACATAGTTTATTTTCTCCAGTCGAATTCTGGAGCAGTGGAGCCTTCGAAAACAGTTCTCTTCTACACGTTCATTCTGTCAGGACTGCAGAATGTGTTGCTGTGAGAGGTGATGCTAAACGCTTGTCGAAACTTGTTGTGACTTTGTGTCTTTTAAAGCTGCAATATGTCACTTTTTGGTCGAACCGAACAAATGGACATAGAAATGTTAGTTATAGATATGTCATTCACATTGAAAGCAAGTCTAATAATCTGTAGATCTGTTCTATGTGTGCTACTTCTATGCTCCCAGTTCTTAAGTTTAGTTTTTGCGTTTTTTACTTTTGGTTGTGTTCACCAGCTTCAAACAGCTGAAAATACAATATTTTTTGTTATTGGAAATATATTTCACAGTGGTTTACAATAATTCTCTACACTATTCATTGCTTGTTTTGTGTCACAAACTGAACAAACTATTAGAATTTTAGCAACCGGGAAATGGTGGAGCGATTTCTGCAGATTGCATCTTTAAGTTCCAATCTACACATCTCGATGTAGAAACTAGGGCTGTGATGACATCGCAGTATTTCTTCAATGGCAACATTTGTAAAACAAAGCATGTATGTAAAGTAGTGTGTTGCAGCTTGTTAGTTTGCAACGTCGAGGCTGTTTTCCCAAAGAAGTGAAATCCGTGTCACGTTTGGTTTCCTTGCCGTGATACTAACGAGTATCACAATACTGGTGTTGACCCGCCTCTACTAAAAACGGGGTCGTTCTAGCATAGAAACCTCATATTAAAAGGTTAACTATTCTCAACCTACCGTTCTCTAATTGGTTACATACATGATTAAGCATTTGCTAAGTAAATGGTAATAATACATGGAATAAGTACCCATTGGGGCTTAAAGGCTCATTTTTGGCTTATGAGCCACTTAACATGTGCAATATCCTTTATTCCCTATTGTCATGAATTAGCAGTGGATGTTCCATTGAGCTATAGGCAGGAATGTTGAAGAGGCTCTAGAATAGATTTGGACCCCATTAAATATCTATAGGAGAAACAAACATGGGCATCAGTGGGAACTCTCTCCCTCCGTCCTCTCGCCCTCTCTATTTAACTCAGTCTCTCTCTATTTAACTCAGTCTCTCCCTCCGTCCTCTCGCCCTCTCTATTTAACTCAGTCTCTCTCTATTTAACTCAGTCTCTCTCTCGCCCTCTCTATTTAACTCAGTCTCTCTCTCGCCCTCTCTATTTAACTCAGTCTCTCTCTATTTAACTCAGTCTCACTCTATTTAACTCAGTCTCTCTCTATTTAACTCAGTCTCTCCCTCCGTCCTCTCGCCTTCTCTATTTAACTCAGTCTCTCTCTTTTTAACTCAGTCTCTCCCTCCGTCCTCTCGCCCTCTCTATTTAACTCAGTCTCTCTCTCGCCCTCTCTATTTAACTCAGTCTCTCTCTCGCCCTCTCTATTTAACTCAGTCTCTCTCTATTTAACTCAGTCTCTCTCTATTTAACTCAGTCTCTCCCTCCGTCCTCTCGCCCTCTCTATTTAACTCAGTCTCTCTCTATTTAACTCAGTCTCTCTCTATTTAACTCAGTCTCTCTCTATTTAACTCAGTCTCTCTCTATTTTACTCAGTCTCTCTCTATTTTACTCAGTCTCTCTCTATTTTACTCAGTCTCTCTCTATTTAACTCAGTCTCTCTCTATTTAACTCAGTCTCTCTCTATTTTACTCAGTCTCTCTCTATTTAACTCAGTCTCTCTCTATTTAACTCAGTCTCTCTCTCCCTCCGTCCTCTCGTCCTCTCTATTTAACTCAGTCTCTCCCTCCGTTTTACTCAGTCTCTCTATTTAACTCAGTCTCTCTCTATTTAACTCAGTCTCTCTCTATTTAACTCAGTCTCTCTCTATTTAACTCAGTCTCTCTCTATTTAACTCAGTCTCTCTCTATTTAACTCAGTCTCTTTCTATTTAACTCAGTCTCTCTCTCCTCTCCCCTCCTCTATTTAACTCAGTCTCTCTCTATTTAACTCAGTCTCTCTCTATTTAACTCAGTCTCTCTCTCCCTCCGTCCTCTCGTCCTCTCTATTTAACTCAGTCTCTCTCTATTTAACTCAGTCTCTCTCTATTTAACTCAGTCTCTCTCTATTTAACTCAGTCTCTCTCTCTCTCTCTCTCAGCCTCTCTCTATTTAACTCAGTCTCTCTCTATTTAACTCAGTCTCTCTCTATTTAACTCAGTCTCTCTCTATTTAACTCAGTCTCTCTCTATTTTCTCAGTCTCTCTCTATTTAACTCAGTCTCTCTCTATTTAACTCAGTCTCTCTCTATTTAACTCAGTCTCTCTCTATTTAACTCAGTCTCTCTCTATTTAACTCAGTCTCTCTCTATTTAACTCAGTCTCTCTCTCCCTCCGTCCTCTCGTCCTCTCTATTTAACTCAGACTCTCTCTATTTAACTCAGTCTCTCTCTCGCTCTCTCTCGCCCTCTCTATTTAACTCAGTCTCTCTCTATTTAACTCAGTCTCTCTCTATTTAACTCAGTCTCTCTCTATTTAACTCAGTCTCTCTCTATTTAACTCAGTCTCTCTCTCTCTCGTTTAACTCAGTCTCTCTCTATTTAACTCAGTCTCTCTCCCCTTCTCTCAGTCTCTCTCTATTTAACTCAGTCTCTCTCCCCTCTCTCTCGCTCTCTCTATTTAACTCAGTCTCTCTCCCCCTCTCTCTCGCCCTCTCTATTTAACTCAGTCTCTCTCCCCTCTCTCTCGCTCTCTCTATTTAACTCAGTCTCTCTCCCCTCTCTCTCGCTCTCTTCTATTTAACTCAGTCTCTCTCCCTCTCTATCACTCTCTCTATTTAACTCAGTCTCTCTCTCCCTCTCTCTCGCTCTCTCTATTTAACTCAGTCTCTCCCCCTCTCTCTCTCTCTATTTAACTCAGTCTCTCTCCCCTCTCTCTCGCTCTCTCTATTTAACTCAGTCTCTCTCCCCCTCTCTCTCGCCCTCTCTATTTAACTCAGTCTCTCTCCCCCGTCTCTCTCGCTCTCTCTATTTAACTCAGTCTCTCTCCCCCCTCTCTCTCGCTCTTTCTATTTAACTCAGTCTCTCTCCCCTCTCTCTATCGCTCTCTCTATTTAACTCAGTCTCTCTCCCCCTCTCTCTCGCTCTCTCTATTTAACTCAGTCTCTCTCCCCTCTCTCTCTCGCTCTCTCTATTTAACTCAGTCTCTCTCTCTCCGTCCTCTCGCCCTCTCTATTTAACTCAGTCTCTCCCTCCGTCCTCTCGCCCTCTCTATTTAACTCAGTCTCTCTCTATTTAACTCAGTCTCTCTCTATTTAACTCAGTCTCTCTCTATTTAACTCAGTCTCTCTCTATTGAACTCAGTCTCTCTCTATTTAACTCAGTCTCTTTCTATTTAACTCAGTCTCTCTCCCCTCCGTCCTCTCGCCCTCTCTATTTAACTCAGTCTCTCTCTATTTAACTCAGTCTCTCTCTATTTAACTCAGTCTCTCTCTCCCTCCGTCCTCTCTCTCGCTCTCTCTATTTAACTCAGTCTCTCTCTATTTAACTCAGTCTCTCTCTATTTAACTCAGTCTCTCTCTATTTAACTCAGTCTCTCTCTTTCTCTCGCCCTCTCTATTTAACTCAGTCTCTCTCTATTTAACTCAGTCTCTCTCTATTTAACTCAGTCTCTCTCTATTTAACTCAGTCTCTCTCTATTTAACTCAGTCTCTCTCTATTTAACTCAGTCTCTCTCCCCTCTCTCTCTCGCTCTCTCTATTTAACTCAGTCTCTCTCCCCCTTTCTCGCCTCTCTCTATTTAACTCAGTCTCTCTCTCCCCTTAACTCTCTCGCTCTCTATTTAACTCAGTCTCTCTCTCCCTCTCTCTCGTCCTCTCTCTATTTAACTCAGTCTCTCTATTTAACTCAGTCTCTCTCTATTTAACTCAGTCTCTCTCTATTTAACTCAGTCTCTCTCTATTTAACTCAGTCTCTCTCTATTTAACTCAGTCTCTCTCTATTTAACTCAGTCTCTCTCCCCCTCTCTCTCGTTCTCTCTCTATTTAACTCAGTCTCTCTCCCCTCTCTCTCGCTCTCTCTATTTAACTCAGTCTCTCTCCCCTCCGTCTCTCGCTCTCTCTATTTAACTCAGTCTCTCTCCCCTCTCTCTCGCTCTCTCTATTTAACTCAGTCTCTCTCCCCCTCTCTCTCAGTCTCTCTCTATTTAACTCAGTCTCTCTCCCCCTCTTTCTCCAGTCTCTCTATTTAACTCAGTCTCTCTCCCCTCTCTCTCTTGCTCTCTCTATTTAACTCAGTCTCTCTCCCCCTTCTCATCTCTCTCTATTTAACTCAGTCTCTCTCTCCCTCCGTCTCTCGCCCTCTCTATTTAACTCAGTCTCTCTATTTAACTCAGTCTCTCTCTATTTAACTCAGTCTCTCTCTATTTAACTCAGTCTCTCTCTATTTAACTCAGTCTTTCTCAGTCTCTCTCTATTTAACTCAGTCTCTCTCTATTTAACTCAGTCTCTCTCTATTTAACTCAGTCTCTCTCCCCCTTTAACTCGCTCTCTCTATTTAACTCAGTCTCTCTCTCCCTCTCTCTCGTCTCTCTCTATTTAACTCAGTCTCTCTCCCCTCTCTCTCGCTCTCTCTATTTAACTCAGTCTCTCTCTATTTAACTCAGTCTCTCTCTATTTAACTCAGTCTCTCTCTATTTAACTCAGTCGCCTCTCTCTATTTAACTCAGTCTCTCTCTATTTAACTCTCTCTCGCTCTCTCTATTTAACTCAGTCTCTCTCCCCTCTCTCTCGCTCTCTCTATTTAACTCAGTCTCTCTCCCCCTCTCTCGCTCTCTCTATTTAACTCAGTCTCTCTCTCCCTCTCTCTCGCCCTCTCTATTTAACTCAGTCTCTCTCCCCCTCTCTCTCCTCTCTATTTAACTCAGTCTCTCTCTATTTAACTCAGTCTCTCTCTATTTAACTCAGTCTCTCTCTATTTAACTCAGTCTCTCTCTATTTAACTCAGTCTCTCTCCCCTCTCTCTCGTCTCTCTCTATTTAACTCAGTCTCTCTCCCCCTCTCTCTCGCTCTCTCTATTTAACTCAGTCTCTCTCCCCCTCTCTCTCGCTCTCTCTATTTAACTCAGTCTCTCTCCCCCTCTCTCTCGCTCTCTCTATTTAACTCAGTCTCTCTCCCCCTCTCTCGCTCTCTCTATTTAACTCAGTCTCTCTCCCCCTCTCTCACTCTCTATTTAACTCAGTCTCTCTCTCCGTCTCTCTCGCCCTCTCTATTTAACTCAGTCTCTCTATTTAACTCAGTCTCTCTCTATTTAACTCAGTCTCTCTCTATTTAACTCAGTCTCTCTCTATTTAACTCAGTCTCTCTCTATTTAACTCAGTCTCTCTCTATTTAACTCAGTCTCTCTCCCCTCTCTCTCTTGCTCTCTCTATTTAACTCAGTCTCTCTCCCCCTTAACTCAGTCTCTCTCTATTTAACTCAGTCTCTCTCTCCCTCTCTCTCGCTCTCTCTATTTAACTCAGTCTCTCTCCTCAGTCTCTCTCGCTCTCTCTCTATTTAACTCAGTCTCTCTCCCACTCTCTCGCTCTCTCTATTTAACTCAGTCTCTCTCCCCCTCTCTCTCACCTCTCTATTTAACTCAGTCTCTCTCCCTTTCTCTCGCTCTCTCTATTTAACTCAGTCTCTCTCCCCCTCTCTCTCTCTCTCTATTTAACTCAGTCTCTCTCTCTCCGTCCTCTCGCCCTCTCTATTTAACTCGGTCTCTCCCTCCGTCCTCTCGCCCTCTCTATTTAACTCAGTCTCTCTCTATTTAACTCAGACTCTCTCTATTTAATTCAGTCTCTCTCTATTTAACTCAGTCTCTCTCTATTTAACTCAGTCTCTCTCTATTTAACCCAGTCTCTTTCTATTTAACTCAGTCTCTCTCTCCCTCCGTCCTCTTGCCCTCTCTATTTAACTCAGTCTCTCTCTATTTAACTCATCTCTCTCTATTTAACTCAGTCTCTCTCTCCCTCCGTCCTCTCGTCCTCTCTATTTAACTCAGTCTCTCTCTATTTAACTCAGTCTCTCTCTATTTAACTCAGTCTCTCTCTATTTAACTCAGTCTCTCTCTCGCTCTCTCTCGCCCTCTCTATTGAACTCAGTCTCTCTCTATTTAACTCAGTCTCTCTCTATTTAACTCAGTCTCTCTCTATTTAACTCAGTCTCTCTCTATTTAACTCAGTCTCTCTCTCCCTCCGTCCTCTCTATTTAACTCAGTCTCTCTCTATTTAACTCAGTCTCTCTCTCGCTCTCTCTAGCCCTCTCTATTTAACTCAGTCTCTCTCTATTTAACTCAGTCTCTCTCTATTTAACTCAGTCTCTCTCTATTTAACTCAGTCTCTCTCTATTTAACTCAGTCTCTCTCCCCCTCTCTCTCGTTCTCTCTCTATTTAACTCAGTCTCTCTCCCCCTCTCTCTCGCTCTCTCTATTTAACTCAGTCTCTCTCCCCCTCTCTCTCGCTCTCTCTATTTGACTCAGTCTCTCTCTCGCTCTCTCTCGCCCTCTCTATTTAACTCAGTCTCTATCTCGCTCTCTATTTAACTCAGTCTCTCTCTCGCTCTCTCTATTTAACTCAGTCTCTCTCTCGCTCTCTCTATTTAACTCAGTCTCTCTCTCGCTCTCTCTATTTAACTCAGTCTCTCTCTCGCTCTCTCTATTTAACTCAGTCTCTCTCTCTCACTCTCTCTATTTAACTCAGTCTCTCTCTCGCTCTCTCTATTTAACTCAGTCTCTCTTGCGATGTTGAGTTTTCCGCCAAAAGAAGCTCCTCCCTCCATTGCCTCCATCGACCTGCCACCTCAGCAGCAGATCCATCCTTCAGAGCCAGTTACCCCTGAGCCTGGCCACCGCAGCCACCTTGGTTATTGAGCTCAACGGTTTGATTTGGTTATAAACGTGGCATAATAAAAGGACGGTCGGCGGCGACAGAGGGGGACTTTCATTGCAGTGGTGGCCAGTAATAGAGAGGACGGGTGTAAACAGACAGAGGCCCGATGCGCTTCCCCTGCAATAATGGAGGAGCGCAGGAGAGAACGAGGGAATGAGGGAGGAGGGAAATAGAAGAGAAGAGGAAAGTGCTGTCTACCAGGGACATCTCAGCTATAGTCAAATCCCACCTCCGGGCCAGAAGAGGCAACAAGCACTGCGGGGACTCTCCCAATCCGCCGCCACTACAAAGCTAATTGATTATGAGAGAGGTACGGTTGTCGTGTGGTTGTCGTACAGACAAAAGGCACAAGGAGCCATTTTGTGTCTGAACGGAGCTCTGGAGATTGTCAGTAGTTGCAACGTGCCATGTTTCCAGATCGGGGGAGGAATAAAAGCAACGAGGGTGTGAACTTCATCTCTTGACAAAATGCACATTCATCAAGATAATCAAAGCCTTCTTTTCTCTCACATGCCCCGGAGGGTACAGGGAAACACTTTTATCCAAATGCTTGCAGTTAAAGTGAAGCATCCAAATAACATGACAGGCTACGGTTTTTATTCTGTGCGTCATATTCACCCACATTGAGCTCTATGGATAAGGGTTAGAGTGATTGAAGGACCATGAACTGGTACGATTCCATACTTCAAATGTTCATCACGATTCTCCAGAAGTTTCCTCTTCCTCCCTTATTTAATTAAGCAAAACAGAAATGAAGGATCTCCGAGGTAGACTGGCAGCACTGCGGTCGCCATCAATATCAAATAAAACACATTTTTTAATGAGTAAATCCCCATAGCTCCGGAATTGGACGCTGTGAGTGGTTTGTAATAAGGGGGCGCTAATTAAGGGCCATGTCTGTACTGTATGACCACTCTGATGACCTGGACGTGCCTCCGACCTCTGAAGGAACTAGGCATAACGAGGGACTTACAGGGCAGCGCCAGGCTGCTGAGCTCTCTGCTTTAGATTCCAAATTCAGCTGCTCTTACAGGAGGAAATGGGTTGGAAAGGAACGAGAGTGGGATGGAGAGAGAGGAGATATGGAGAGAAGCTGTGCAGGAATGGAGTAGATACAGGAGGGAGAGAGAGAGAGATGGATGGGGAGCGAGAGAAGCGAAGCAGGTCTACCGTGGCGGACTGACTAGCAGCCTGTGGAGATGTGATGACCCAGCCGCACTGGGAAAAGCGATATCTCTTAAGTGTGTTTGTGCGTGTGCGCGCTCATGAGCTTCCACTGCACAAAGGCCTGGGGGTTGGAAGATGGGTAAACTGAAGTAGCAGTTGACAGGAAGGTGAATAGTTAGCTGATGCCCTGGGAGGAGGAAGTACAGGAAAGAGGTGAAAGGGCAATGGAATACAAACACTGGATCAGGGAATGAGGGAACAGACAGGCCGAGTAGATGTGATTATCAGGGAGGGAGGAAGGAAGAGAAGGAGAAAGGGAACAGACAGGCCTAGTGGATGTAATTATCAGGGAGAGAGGAAGGAAGAGAAGGAGAAAGGGAACAGACAGGCCTAGTGGATGTAATTATCAGGGAGGGAGGAAGGAAGAGAAGGAGAAAGGGAACAGACAGGCCGAGTAGATGTGATTATCAGGGAGGGAGGAAGGAAGAGAAGGAGAAAGGGAACAGACAGGCCGAGTAGATGTGATTATCAGGGAGGGAGGAAGGAAGAGAAGGAGAAAGGGAACAGACAGGCCTAGTGGATGTGATTATCAGGGAGGGAGGAAGAGAAGGAGAAAGGGAACAGGCAGGCCGAGTAGATGTGATTATCAGGGAGGGAGGAAGGAAGAGAAGGAGAAAGGGAACAGACAGGCCTAGTAGATGTAATTATCAGGGGGAGGAAGGAAGGAAGAAGAGAGGAAAGGGAACAGACAGGCCTAGTAGATGTAATTATCAGGGAGGAAGAGAAGGAGAGAAAGGGAACAGACAGGCCTAGTAGATGTAATTATCAGAGAGAGGGAGGAAGAGAAGGAGGAAGGAAGAGAAGGAGAAAGGGAACAGGCAGGCCTAGTAGATGTGATTATCAGAGAGAGAGGGGAGGAAGGAGAGAGAGGGAACAGACAGGCCTAGTAGATGTGATTATCAGAGAGAGGGAGGAAGAGAAGGAGAGGGAGGGAACAGACAGGCCTAGTAGATGTGATTATCAGGGAGGAGGAGAGAAGAGAAGGAGAGATATGGAACAGACAGGCCTAGTAGATGTCATTATCAGAGAGAGAGAGAGAGAAGAGGAGGGAGATGGGAGAGGGAACAGACAGGCCTAGTATATGTGTTTATCAGAGAGATTCCAGAGAGAGGGAGAGAGAGAGATGAAGAGAGGAGAGGAAGAGAAGAGAGGAGAGAGAGGGAACAGACAGGCCCAGTAGATGTGTTTATTAGAGAAAGAGAGGAAGAGAAGGAGAGGGGAACAGACAGGCCTAGTAGATGTGATTATGAGAGAGAGAGAGAGAGAGATGAGAGAGAGAGAGAGGAGGGAGAGAGAGGAACAGACATAGGCCTAGTAGATGTGATTATCAGAGAGAGAGGAGAGGAGAGGAGAGAGGAGAGAGAGGACAGACATGCCTAGTAGATGTGATTATCAGAGAGAGAGAGAGGAGAGGAACTGAGAGTAGAGTAGAGAGGAAGGGAACAGACATGCCTAGTAGATGTGATTATCAGGGAGAGGAGAGAGGAGGAGGAAGAGAGAAGGAGAGGAGAGGGGAACAGACAGGCCTAGTAGATGTGATTATCAGGGAGGGAGAGAGAGAAGAGAGGGAGGAAGAGAAGGCCTAGTGATGAGGGAACAGACAGGCCTAGTAGATGTGATTATCAGGGAGGGAGGAAGAGAAGGAAGGAGAGAGGGAACAGACAGGCCCTAGTGATGTGATTATCAGAGAGAGAGGAAGAGAAGAGAGAGAAGGAGAGGAAGGGAACAGACAGGCCTAGTATATGTGATTATCAGAGAGAGCGAAAGGAAGAGAGGGAGGAAGAGGGAACAGACAGGCATAGTAGATGTGATTATCAGAGAGAGAGAGAGGAAGAGAAGGAGAGAGAGGAACAGACAGGCCTAGTAGATGTGATTATCAGAGAGAGAGAGAGAGAGGGAGGAAGAGAGGAGATGGGAGGGACAGACAGGCCTAGTAGATGTGATTATCAGAGAGAGAGAGAGAGAAGAGAGGAGAGAAGGAGAGAGGGAACAGACAGGCCTAGTAGATGTGATTATCAGAGAGGGAGGAAGAGAGAAGGAAGAGAGAGAGGGAACAGACAGGCCTAGTAGATGTGATTATCAGGGAGGGAGAAGAGAAGGAGAGAGGGAACAGACAGGCCTAGTAGATGTGATTATCAGAGAGAGAGAGGAGAGGGAACAGACAGGCCTAGTATATGTGTTTATCAGAGAGAGAGAGAAGAGAAGGAAGAAGAGAGGAGAGAGAGGGAACAGACAGGCCCAGTAGATGTGATTATTAAAGAAAGAGAGGAAGAGAAGGAGAGGGGGAACAGACAGGCCTAGTAGATGTGATTATCAGAGAGAGAGAGAGGAAGAGAGGGAGGAAGAGAAGGAGGAAGAGATGAGAGGGAACAGACAGGCCTAGTAGATGTGATTATCAGAGAGAGAGAGAGAAGAGAGAAGGAGAGAGGGAACAGACAGGCCCAGTAGATGTGATTATCAGAGAAAGAGAGAGAAGAGAAGGAGAGGGGGAACAGACAGGCCTAGTAGATGTGATTATCAGAGAGAGAGGGAGGAAGAGAGGGAGAGAGGAGGGAACAGACAGGCCTAGTATGTGATTATCAGAGAGAGAGAGAGAGAGAGAAGAAGAAGGAGAGAGAGGAAACAGACAGGCCCAGTAGATGTGATTATCAGAGAGGGAGAGAGAAGAAGAGAGGAGGAAGAGAAGGAGAGAGAGGGAACAGACAGGCCTAGTAGATGTGATTATCAGAGAAGAGAGAGGAAGAGAAGGAGAGGGGGAACAGACAGGCCTAGTAGATGTGATTATCAGAGAGAGAGAGAGAGGAAGAGAAGAGAGAGAGAGGGAACAGAGGCCTAGTAGATGTGATTATCAGAGAGAGAGAGGGAGAGAAGGAGAAGAGAACAGGCCTAGTAGATGTGATTATCAGGGAGAGAGAAGAAGAGAGGAAGAGAAGGAGAGAGGGAACAGACAGGCCTAGTAGATGTGATTATCAGAGAGAGAGAGAGGAAGAGAAGGAGAGAGAGGGAACAGACAGGCCCAGTAGATGTGATTATCAGAGAGAGGGAGGAAGAGAAGGAGAGAGAGGGAACAGACAGGCCTAGTAGATGTGATTATTAGAGAAAGATGGAATGGAAACAGACAGGCCTAGTAGATGTGATTATCAGAGAGAGAGAGAGAGAGGGAAGAGAAGGAGAGAGAGGGAACAGACAGGCCTAGTAGATGTGATTATCAGAGAGAGAGGAAGAGAGGAAGAGAAGGAGAGAGAGGGAACAGACATGCCTAGTAGATGTGATTATCAGGGAGAGGGAGAGGAAGAGAAGGCGTGAGAGGGAACAGACAGGCCTAGTAGATGTGATTATCAGAGAGAGAGAGAGGAAGAGAAGGAGAGAGAGGGAACAGACAGGCCTAGTAGATGTGATTATCAGAGAGAGAGAGAGAGAGAGAGGAGGAAGAGAAGGAGAGAGACCAACAGACAGGCCCAGTAGATGTGATTATCAGAGATCTGAGAAGGAGAGAGAGGAAGAGAAGGAGAGAGAGGGAACAGACAGGCCTAGTAGATGTGATTATCAGGGAGAGAGAAAGAGAGGAAGAGAAGGAGAGGGGGAACAGACAGGCCTAGTAGATGTGATTATCAGGAGAGAGAGAGAGAGGAAGAGAAGGAGAGAGAGGAACAGACATGCCCAGTAGATGTGATTATCAGAGAGAGAGAGAGAGGAAGAGAAGGAGAGAGAGGGAACAGACATGCCATCTGTAGATGTGATTATCAGATGAGAGGGAGGAAGAGAAGGAAATGAGAGAGAGGGAACAGACAGGCCTAGTAGATGTGATTATCAGGAGAGAGAGAGAGGAAGAGAAGGAGAGAGGGAACAGACAGGCCCAGTAGATGTGATTATCAGAGAGAGGGAGGAAGAGAAGGAGAGAGAGGAATGAGAAGGAGAGAGAGGGAACAGACAGGCCTAGTAGATGTGATTTATCAGGAAGAGAGAGAGGAAGAGAATAGAGAGAGGGAACAGACAGGCCCAGTAGATGTGATTATCAGGGAGAGAGAGAGAGGGAAGAAAAGAAGGAGAAGAGAGGGAACAGACAGGCCTAGTAGATGTGATTATCAGGGAGAGAGAGAGAAAAAGAAGGAAAGAGAGGGAACAGACAGGCCTAGTAGATGTGATTATCAGGGAGAGAGAGAGAGGAAGAGAAGGAGAGAGAGGGAACAGACAGGCCTAGTCGATGTGATTATCACAGAGAGGGTGGGAGGGGTTATAGAACAGATACATGTACCTGCCAATGGAATGGCAGCAGGAGGAGAAGGAAGAGCGAGGGAGAGTCAGATGGTGTGGGGAGTGAAAGGTGAGGGAGACGTGAATACTCGCCTAGCCACAGTGTGTAATTATACTGTACATAACCTGAAAGAGTGACGCTCTTCCCCCTTCACCGTGTAACGGAGTCGGTTTAGTGAACCATGCTCATATTATGAGTAACCTTGTCTGAGATCTGAACACTTGCATTAGCTCCCCAGGTTAATGCCTAGGATGTCGCTCTCTGGAGAACAGTGTACGCCCAACAGCTCCTGTCAACCTGACATGGGCTCTGTCCTTTCCTGAGTCTGGTGTTATAGCCAGGGTTTCCCCTAAGATTGTTTTCTGCACCGGCGGCTGCGTGCATATAGGGGAACCAGGGATATCTATATTCGGTCTTCATGCTCCTCGGCCCCATTATGCCCCATACATCATCCGTGCCCCTAAATGTAATACGCATGTATACATCTGTATTATATTAAAATAGATGTTCTTTTTTGGAGGCGACAGTGTGTTGCACCCCTGCTAAATGTAGATAGGGGAAACAGAGATATCTACAGGACCAGTCTAAAGGTTGGACCCACCTACACATTCAAGGGTTTTTCTTTATTTTTACTATTTTCTCCATGCTACGTGCAGAGGGTGGCTACTTTGATCATTCTCAAATATAAAATACGTTTTCATTTGTTTTTGGTTACGGCATTCCATGTGTTATTTTAGATGATGTGTGTTATTTCATAGATTTCATGTCTTCACTATTATTCTACAATGTAGAAAATAGTCCAAATAAAGAAATCCCCTTGAATGAGTGGGTGTGTCCAAACGTTTGTCTGGTACTGTATATACTGCCTTCACGCTGGCTCTCACAGGGACTTTGCCGCCCCATTATGCCCCATACATCATCCCTGAATCAGATGTGAGGGCTTACACCTCAGCATGCTCCAAGTATCTACAGTCATTCAGGTACACTCTTCCCAGTGGCCTCTCTCTTCCCTATGCCATCCTCCCCTCACACAGTCAGGCCCAGTCTCTTCAAAAACCCTATTGCCCCCTATGCATTTGATTTTCATTTGAAAACATACGGAGTGCCGTTCTCCGCATGTCTATCTAAGATGGATCCAGACATTGAAAACATACGGAGGGCCGTTCTCCGCATGTCTATCTAAGATGGATCCAGACATTGAAAACATACGGAGGGCCGTTCTCTGCATGTCTATCTAAGATGGATCCAGACATTGAAAACATACGGAGGGCCGTTCTCCGCATGTCTATCTAAGATGGATCCAGACATTGAAAACATACGGACCGAGGGCCGTTCTCTGCATGTCTATCTAAGATGGATCCAGACATTGAAATGGACCCTCTTCATCCCACCCAGATTTTCAGTGGGGTCGTGGTTTTAGGATGGCTAGTGGTCACTGCTGCTACTGGAGAGATACTGGCTTTGCAGTGGGGTAGTGGTTTTAGGATGGCTCGTGGTCACTGCTGCTACTGGAGAGATACTGGCTTTGCAGTGGGGTAGTGGTTTTAGGATGGCTAGTGGTCACTGCTGCTACTGGAGAGATACTGGCTTTGCAGTGGGGTAGTGGTTTTAGGATGGCTCGTGGTCACTGCTGCTACTGGAGAGATACTGGCGCTGCAGGTTTTTGTTCCAGCCTTGTTCTAACAGGACCGATTCAAATGAATCCACTGCTCATCAGGACCTTGATTGGCTGAATCAGGTGAGTTAGAAGGGCTGGAGCAAAAGCCTGCACACTCAGTAGCTCTACAGGAGGAGGGTTGGCCATCCTTGTTTCAGGGGACGATTGGCCGTCCTTGTTTCGAGGACGACTGGCCATCCAGCCTTGTGTCAGAGGAGGGTTTGGAGGTGGTGAGTGGAGGGATCAGTGGAGTGCTGAAATGAGAGTCCCAGGTGGCAATCCCCTTCGGGGGAAGGATAAGGAATACTTTTGGGAATCCAGGTGCCAGCCTAAGGTTACCGCGTCACTGCAGGAGAATAGAAACAAAAGGTAGAGAGGAAGCCACTTGGGTGGAGCATGGGTCAGTTGGTGGAGCGTGGGTCAGTTGGTAGAGCGTGGGTCAGTTGGTAGAGCGTGGGTCAGTTGGTGGAGCGTGGGTCAGTTGGTGGAGCGTGGGTCAGTTGGTGGAGCGTGGGTCAGTTGGTGGAGCGTGGGTCAGTTGGTGGAGCGTGGGTCAGTTGGTGGAGCGTGGGTCAGTTGGTGGAGCGTGGGTCAGTTGGTGGAGCGTGGGTCAGTTGGTGGAGCGTGGGTCAGTTGGTGGAGCGTGGGTCAGTTGGTAGAGCGTGGGTCAGTTGGTAGAGCGTGGGTCAGTTGGTGGAGCGTGGGTCAGTTGGTGGAGCGTGGGTCAGTTGGTGGAGCGTGGGTCAGTTGGTGGAGCGTGGGTCAGTTGGTGGAGCGTGGGTCAGTTGGTGGAGCGTGGGTCAGTTGGTGGAGCGTGGGTCAGTTGGTGGAGCGTGGGTCAGTTTGTGGAGCTTGGTGCTTACAACGTCAGGGTTGTGGGTTGGATTTCCACGGGGGAAATGTATTTACTACTGTAAGTCACTGGAGAAGAGCGTCTGCTGAATGACTAAAATGTACATTTAAAATGAGAGGGACAGTGGTGAAGGACAGATAGAGCGAACAATAACACACTGAGAGACACATGCTTTTGTGGACTGCTTATTCCTTGGCCCACTTCAGCGTCAATAGTCCGCCCTCGTCACTTCTCAACCAATGTTGACTGATAGGTGTGGAATCCACGACAATGGCCGACCCAGTGAACCAACCACAAAAACATGATTGTTTTTCTCTGTGTGTATTTCCATCTGTTTGTCTGTCTGTCTGTTTGTCCGTCAGCCCTTAAACCTCCCACCTGGCTGCTGTCGTTGTATCTGACGGCTACTTGCTCCAGAGATTTGTCAAACACATTTCCCAAGAATTTCTCCTTTGCCTTGAGAGATGAGGGTCAGGCCA
This sequence comes from Oncorhynchus gorbuscha, assembly GCF_021184085.1. Taxonomy (NCBI): domain Eukaryota; kingdom Metazoa; phylum Chordata; class Actinopteri; order Salmoniformes; family Salmonidae; genus Oncorhynchus; species Oncorhynchus gorbuscha. The sequence goes on from NW_025745205.1 coordinate 115,491, forward strand.
GGTAAATAGGACGCTCTTACGGACGGTAACGACCATGTTGGATTGTTTTCGGCACCTTTGGTCCGTAGTACCTTTGGGACGGGGAGGGGGGTTGGGGAGGGGTGGTTGGGGAGGGGGTGTTTGGGGAGGGGGTGGTTGGGGAGGGGGTGGTTGGGGAGGGGGTGGTTGGGGAGGGGGTGGTTGGAGATGGGGTGGTTGGAGATGGGGTGGTTGGGGAGGGGGGTGGTTGGGGAGGGGTGGTTGGGGAGGGGGTGTTTGGGGATGGGGTGGTTGGGGAGGGGGTGGTTGGGGAGGATTAACCTCTTTCTGCCAGGTAAGGGGGGAATAGAAATGTGTGATCATGAGACCGACCTCCTTCCCTCCTTCCTCCCCGGTTTCTAAACGGTCTGGCTCAGTAGGATTGATGTCCTTTTGTGGTGAGTCATCTCGGGACAATTTCTCCAAATCCCCCCACTCAATAGGGAATTCCAAAGCCGGCAGCGCTTTGACCTGGCCATTTTCAATCACGCCGTTTGTAGTACCCACTGCTGTTGTTGTCGTCGTTGGCCCAAGAGTAGAGCGAGATGGGAGGAGAGGGAGAGGAAGCACTTGCTCTCAGTGCAATTTGTTCCCCGTTGCGGTTGCTCTGTGAGCAATAAATAGCCTCTCTGTCCGAGTGGCTTCACAAGGATGTGTTCTGCTCTCTATAGTGAGGTCATCCTGTAGGTCTTGAAATTAATCTCAGTTTAACAATACATTTTAACTAGAAATAACCAAGTACTTGAGTATTGCACCTCTCATATTGCCAGCAATCACGGCACCCAATGACTGGCCTTTCTTAGGCAGTCCAACAACATCCACCCAACATATACGACGGGCTTGTTGTTTTTACTCCTGAATATTCATAAACGACTTTAATGCAGCTCCAAATCACAGGTGCACTTGACGTCACGTGGTGCAGCAACCGTGATGATTGCAGCGTGTCAGTATGCGTCCGGCGTCCTCAGTAAAACATGTTAGCAATAAGGATGTGAGGGAGAGGGGGATGAGTGAAGGGAAGAGGGGAGAGATAACTAATGCAAATGGCAGCAGAGAGGAATATGACAGAGTGGGTCACACAGGAAGGCTGGGTCTTCTACAGCTGTCCCAGCACTGCATGGGGCGACAGGGGGAGAGAAGAGAACCGCAGGAGGACAGAGATGGAGGGACGGGAGATAACCGAGAGGAAGGAAGCGGTGGGAATATAGATGGAATGAACTGAAGAGTGGTGGAAGGGGGGAGGATATGAAAGGGAAGTGACTAGGAAAAGAGACGGAAAGAAAGGAAGACTTTTTTGGGAACAATAGCAGGGAGATTGAGGTTTTCAGAGGAAGACACCGCAAGAGAGAGAGAGAGAGATGGAGAAAAGTATGAGAGAGAGAGAGACCGCAGGGAGAGAGGAAATGACAAAAGGGAGATGAAGAGAGACAACTTGACAAGAGAGTCAGCGGGAGACAGAAGCCGTGTCTACACTTGACACTTCATGTAGCTTTAGTATTCTGAACATGGAGTTCTGATCATGGAATTCCAAACGCGTCATGTGTCTACAACTACATTTACATGTGTCTACCATGTCCACAGTGTGTCCGGATTCCCTTTTCCTGTGCTATATTACAACGCCAGTATGCATTCTACGAACAGTAGAATAGGCTAAATATGATAACGCAACAACTGATGGCAGTAGCTAACTACTGTAGCTAACCTATGTAGCTAACCTATGTAGCTAACTACTGTAGCTAACCTATGTAGATAACTACTGTAGCTAACCTATGTAGCTAACCTATGTAGCTAACTACTGTAGCTAACCTATGTAGATAACTCCTGTAGCTAACCTATGTAGCTAACTACTGTAGCTAACCTATGTTGATAACTACTGTAGCTAACCTATGTAGCTAACTACTGTAGCTAACCTATGTAGCTAACTACTGTAGCTAACCTATGTAGCTAACCTATGTAGATAACTCCTGTAGCTAACCTATGTAGCTAACTACT
>NW_025745205.1:120000-146373 GCF_021184085.1 Oncorhynchus gorbuscha
ACTACCCACCCAAAATACCCTCCCTCGGTTAGCGTTGCTGTTTCACCTGTGGGCCTGATTTTAAGACGGCTCTGACACGCCCACCTGTTGACTCACTGGTTACAGCCATAGGGGTGGCTGGTGGGTAGAACGAGGGAAGGAGGAGGAGGGGAGAGATTACTGGCTCTGAGACAGCATGCTGCATTGTCCCGGTAACCTTATCTCTTGGCTACAGTCAGTTACCCCGCTGCTTTACAGTCGTCACCGCCGCAACGCCAATTAGACATCCTGTAATCCCGTCTTCACAGGTTAACGACGGGGAAGGGACCGGCGGTGGTGAGCTCTGCAGGGGTGTTGTTGGGTTTTCAGGTTTCATTTTGAGTGGCAGGGCTTAGTGACCTTTGAATCGGACGTCATTGACTCTTGAAGTTCGATGGCCAGAGTTTGGATTGACCTAGGCTTTGTCCCCACTCCGAAATGGTTCCCTATTCCCTACTATATATTAACTGAAACACTTTTGGCCAGGTGTTAGGGAACACTATTAATAATGTTCCTATATGGTGCCATTTCGGATTTGCCCCTGGACCAGTTGCAGTACTTTAGCTCTTGTACTTTGCAGTTACAAGTCACAGTTTGACGCAAAATGTCTTCCCTGCTGTCAGAAATCCAAGATTAGATGATATTGTTTCTTCTACTCAAGAGGCCCGAGGAGTCCTGGATGATGCAGTCAGGGCTTTCTGTGAGTCCGTTTGGCTTTCCCTCACTCTCCTTTTTTCTCTCTCTCCCTCTTTCGACTCTCTCTCTTTCTTTTATGACCTCTCTGGCGAAGCTACTAGCTACCTAAGAGTCAGTATGACTCTCTTTCTCTCAATTCAATTTAAGGAGCTTTATTGGTATGGGTAAATTATGTTTACATTTCCAAGGCAAGTGAAATAGATAATAAACAAAAAATAGACACTAAACATTACACTAAAGATCCCCCCCTCCTTCTCTCGTCTTGTCATACCTTCTCATATACCTCCCTGCCCTGCCCTCACCTCGTTTCCTCTCCCTCCCTCCTCAACAACATAATACATGTTTGAGTCGAGAGAGGTTTACTAAAGATTCAGTTCACTGCAGTGCCTGCAGTCTAGAAACAGTAGCCTCTAAACCTGGAACATCTGACCTGAGACCTGAGGGGGAGTCAGGGCTTCAAATTCACCAAGCGTCAACAGGGAGGTGGGCGAACAGAAATGCACACTTACAGAAATATACACATACACACTTACAGAAATATATACATACACACTTACAGAAATATATACACACTTACAGAAATATATACACACTTACAGAAATATATACATACACACTTACAGAAATATATACATACACACTTACAGAAATATACACATACACACTTACAGAAATATATACACACTTACAGAAATATATACATACACACTTACAGAAATATATACACACTTACAGAAATATATACATACACACTTACAGAAATATATACATACACACTTACAGAAATATATACATACACACTTACAGAAATATACACACACACACACACACACACACACACACACACACACACACACACACACACACACACACACACACACACACACACACACACACACACACACACACACACACACACACACACACACACACACACACACACACACACACACACACACACACACACACACACACACACACACACACACACACACACACACACACACACACACACACACACACACACACACACACACACACACACACACACACACACACACACACACACACACACACACAAATACACAGGCCACTGGAGCAGAACAGAACATATGCTGTTAAACACACACTGGTCCATGATTCACTAACTGCCCTATGTTGCCAGACCAGATGGAAGAGAGGATATGTTGTTAGCAGTAATGGTTCATGTTGTTTATAATGAAGAGACAATGTAGAGTGTTTAGACTATGTTTATGTAATGGTTATGTACATGGTTATGTTGACCATGTAGAGTGTAAATCTGGAGGTGTAGGTCGATTATGTTGACCATGTAGAGTGTTAATCTGGAGGTGTAGGTCGATTATGTTGACCATGTGGAGTGTTAATCTGGAGGTGTAGGTCGGTTATGTTGACCGTGTTCATTAGATGTAGGTCGGTTATGTTGACCATGTTCATTAGATGTAGGTCGATTATGTTGACCATGTTCATTAGATGTAGGTCGATTATGTTGACCATGTTCATTAGATGTAGGTCGATTATGTTGACCATGTAGAGTGTTAATCTGGAGGTGTAGGTCGATTATGTTGACCATGTTCGTTAGATGTAGGATCGGTTATGTTGACCATGTAGAGTGTAAATCTGGAGGTGTAGGTCGATTATGTTGACCATGTGGAGTGTTAATCTGGAGGTGTAGGTCGGTTATGTTGACCATGTAGAGTGTAAATCTGGAGGTGTAGGTCGATTATGTTGACCATGTGGAGTGTTAATCTGGAGGTGTAGGTCGGTTATGTTGACCGTGTTCATTAGATGTAGGTCGGTTATGTTGACCATGTAGAGTGTTAATCTGGAGGTGTAGGTCGGTTATGTTGACCATGTTCATTAGATGTAGGTCGGTTATGTTGACCATGTAGAGTGTTAATCTGGAGGTGTAGGTTGGTTATGTTGACCGTGTTCATTAGATGTAGGTCGGTTATGTTGACCATGTTCATTAGATGTAGGTTGGTTATGTTGACCGTGTTCCTTAGATGTAGGTCGGTTATGTTGACCATGTTCATTAGATGTAGGATCGGTTATGTTGACCATGTTCATTAGATGTAGGTTGGTTATGTTGACCATGTAGAGTGTTAATCTGGAGGTGTAGGTCGGTTATGTTGACCATGTAGAGTGTTAATCTGGAGGTGTAGGTTGGTTATGTTGACCTTGTTCCTTAGATGTAGGTCGGTTATGTTGACCATGTTCATTAGATGTAGGTCGGTTATGTTGACCGTGTTCATTAGATGTAGGTTGGTTATGTTGACCGTGTTCATTAGATGTAGGTTGGTTATGTTGACCATGTTCATTAGATGTAGGATCGGTTATGTTGACCATGTCCAGTGTTAATCTGGAGGTGTAGGTTGGTTATGTTGACCATGTGGAGTGTTAATCTGGAGGTGTAGGTCGGTTATGTTGACCATGTTCATTAGATGTAGGTCGGTTATGTTGACCATGTTCATTAGATGTAGGTTGGTTATGTTGACCGTGTTCATTAGATGTAGGTCGGTTATGTTGACCGTGTTCATTAGATGTAGGATCGGTTATGTTGACCATGTTCATTAGATGTAGGTTGGTTATGTTGACCATGTAGAGTGTTAATCTGGAGGTGTAGGTTGGTTATGTTGACCATGTCCAGTGTTAATCTGGAGGTGTAGGTTGGTTATGTTGACCGTGTTCATTAGATGTAGGATCGGTTATGTTGACCATGTTCATTAGAAAGGCTGATTTCTGGGCGGTGAGATCTTCATCTGATGGGATGTGTGATAGTCTGTGGAAAAATACCACATTCCTTTCTAATTCTGGGATTTGTTATTTTTCGGCGACATATTTACATGTCTGTTCAAATATTGAAAATGACTAAATGCCAGTGAGATACCAGATGCTTGCTGTACCTACGAGGTACCTTGGCAGTGAGTGCTGCCAGGATACACTACCCACTGATTCCCAGTCATAGAGCTATCCCATGAGTACACAATGTGTGTGTATCCCCGCGCGTACTTCTGTGAGTGTGTGAGGGAAGTGACACTTCCGACGGAAGTGGCGATGTGCTTCGTCTCCGTGAAGCGGACGCTCACCAGGGATCAAGCTGTCAACAGTCTTCCGACACGTCACTTTAGTTAGCCACCTGGTGAAGGAGAGTGAGTGTGTGTGACTGTGTGTGTGTGTGTGAGTGTGAGTGTGTTTAAACTGAGACACTGCAGAGACATTGCTGTGGGGTGAATGAAGGTTGTTTAGTCAGTGCCTGTCAGACAGGGGAAGAGAGAGAGGTATCACATTGTGATGGTTTTGGTGGAAGATACTGCCCCTTGTGGCCAAAACAGAGTTTTATTTAATGGCTGCATGGTTAGAACGAGACTTAGAACGTCAATTTAATAGAGAATGCTGACATTGGCTGGTCTTCTTTGTTGTTTGTGCAGCGTTTCCTCCTCCTCCATCTTTCTTTGTTTATTCTCTCTCTCACTACTTCTCCCACCTCATTTGATCTTTTGCTCTCTCTCGCCCACTCTATCCACCCCTCTCTTATTTAGTTTCTCCCTCTCTCTTTCTGTCTTTCATTTGATCCCTCTGGTTCTCATCTTCTGCCATCCCCTCTCTGTCTCTCTCTCCCTCTCCCCTATTCTCGCTCCCTCCATCTTTCCTCTCCAGTGCCTTTGTACTACTCTTTTATATCTCCATCCCTCCTTCCATCGCTCATTTCGTGTGTGTGTGTGTGTGTGTTGACCGGTGCATCATTAGCGCTGTGTGTGATTGGCAGCAGGCCTGACAGGGCCTCCTATGGGGGGAGGCAGTGGAGGGAACCTGCCGCTCTGCTCCGCAAGGGAAGACTGCCAAGCGTTCTCTCTCACACACTGAGACATGCATCCATCCATGCACAATAATGGCATGTTGTGTCTCTATGCAGGGTTGTGTCTTTGCCCCCTACTGTATCAAACATCCTAGCCTGTCAGAAACCTTTCACCCTCCCAGTAAAATATATTTAATTTAGCCTCACACTCACACTGAGACAGTCAGTCTCAGTCCTTTTTGTCAACTTTGGACTCCTACAAAATCCAACCTTTAAATTATTCAGCGACTTTGCCGCTCACCCTCTGATCCCTCCCTCTCTTGACGTGTCCATTTAATGAGGATTAATAGAAACCATGTAAATCACAAATAAATACAGAAAAGTTGATGACAGCCCTCATTTGCTGTCAGAGAGAGAGAGGGGGGAGTAGAGAGAGAGGGGGAGAGTAGAGAGAGATAGGGGGGAGAGTAGAGAGAGAGAGGGGGAGAGTAGAGAGAGAGGGGGAGTAGAGAGAGAGAGAGGGGGGAGAGTAGAGAGAGGGGGGAGTAGAGAGAGAGAGAGGGGGGGGAGAGAGAGAGAGAGAGGGGAGTAGAGAGAGAGAGGGGAGAGTAGAGAGAGGGGGGAGAGAGAGAGGGGGGGAGAGAGCGAGAGAGGGGGAGAGTAGCGAGAGGGAGAGGAGAGAGAGAGAGAGGAGAGAGATAGAGAGAGAGAGAGGGGGGGAGAGTAGAGAGAGAGGGAGAGTAGATAGAGAGAGAGAGAGGGGGAGAGTAGAGAGAGAGGGGGAGAGTAGAGAGAGAGAGAGAGAGAGAGGAGAGTAGAGAGGGGGGGAGAGTAGAGAGAGGGGGAGAGAGAGAGGGGGGAGTAGAGAGAGAGAGGGGGGAGAGTAGAGAGAGAGAGGGAGAGTAGAGAGAGAGGGGGAGAGTAGAGAGAGGGGGAGAGTAGAGAGAGGGGGGGAGTAGAGAGCGAGAGAGAGGGGAGAGTAGCGAGAGTGAGAGGGGAGAGTAGAGAGAGAGAGGAGAGTAGATAGAGAGAGAGAGAGGGGGAGAGTAGAGAGAGAGGGGAGAGTAGCGAGAGAGAGAGAGGGGGAGAGTAGAGAGAGGGGGAGAGTAGCAAGAGAGAGAGAGAGGGGAGAGTAGAGAGAGGGAGGAGAGTAGCGAGAGAGGGGAGAGTAGAGAGAGGGAGGGAGAGAGGAGAGAGAGAGAGAGAGAGAGAGAGAGAGAGAGAGAGAGAGAGAGAGAGAGAGAGAGAGGGGAGAGAGAGAGAGAGCGAGAGTGGGGAGAATAGAGAGAGAGAGGGGGAGAGTAGAGAGAGAGAGGGGGGAGAGTAGAGAGAGGGGGGGAGTAGAGAGAGAGAGAGAGAGAGAGGGGGGGGGAGTAGATAGAGAGAGGGGGAGAGTAGAGAGAGAGGGGAGAGTAGCGAGAGAGAGAGAGGGGAGAGAAGAGAGAGGGAGGAGAGTAGCGAGAGGTTGAGAGAGGGGATAGTAGAGAGAGAGAGAGAGGGGGAGAGTAGCAAGAGGTGGAGAGACAGTAAAGAAGGAGAGGGGGAGAGAGAGAGAGGAGGAGATACAGAGGAACGGGGAGAGGGAGGAGAAAGAGGAGAGAAAGAGAGTCCTAGATTTCTTTCTGCAACACTGATGTTATAATTGAAGGTGCCATTATAGACAGGCGGTGACATGGACGTGTGACCCAGACACACTCAGAGACACTCAGACACACACACACACACACACATGCTTGTGAGACCCGGAGGTTAAGTATTAGGCTGTCTACAGAGTCTGGTTGAAGAGCACTTCTTCTTGTCTAGACACCAGTGATATCAATCTGGTTGAAACTTCTGCTGAGCAGTTAGTGAGAGCTGATACCCTACTATGATACCTGTCAGGAAGACTTCTGGTCACGTTGGACAGTACAAATACAATCCCTCTACATTATACAGTAACTATCCAGTTAGTGAGAGCTGATACCCTACTATGATACCTGTCAGGAAGACTTCTGGTCACGTTGGACAGTACAAATACAATCTCTCTACATTATACAGTAACTATCCAGTTCGTGGGGCAGGACATTGGCTGGCTGTTGTCATGGCGACAGCAGAAAGTCTATCACTACACAACTCTGAAGAGAACTGTGTAAAAAGTAGCAACTGTAATCTCCCCGTGTGAATTTGGAACGGTTCGTCCTTGAGTTGCTGTCCGTTGTGAGTGGAGTGAATGAGACTTTGAAAGAGGGCGATGCCACGACTTTTACTATGAGTTTCTCGACTCTTAACACGAGCCTAAGTTGTTAGGTACTGCGCTTCTGTTCAGAGCTCGTATTCAGTGCACATGAATAAAACTTCAAATGAGAGCCAGGCCGCGAAATAGTTTATCAATGTTTTCGACTTCTACCACAATGCCCTTTTGTGAAGGCATACCCTTGAACGTGTAGATTTTCAACAACAACATAGATTCCGGGGGAGAGTTGTACAGCACAATGGCTGTCACACATCACAACGTTTGATAGCCCCCTTGAGAATCCTGTGTGTGACTCATTCATTCTAGAAAACACCAATTATTTCCTGGTTGACACCTAGTTTAATACTTGGTCATAATGGTTTCTCCTGTTTTCCTTTCCCTTCCCGTTCACCCTTCCCTCTCACCCTTCCTCCCTCCTTTTCCCTTCCCCTTCACCCTTCCTCCCTCCTTTTCCCTTCCCTCTCACCCTTCCTCCCTCCTTTTCCCTTCCCGTTCACCCTTCCTCCCTCCTTTTCCCTTCCCCTTCACCCTTCCTCCCTCCTTTTCCCTTCCCTCTCCCCCTTCCTCCCCCTCCTTTTCCCTTCCCGTTCACCCTTCCTCCCTCCTTTTCCCTTCCCCTTCACCCTTCCTCCCTCCTTTTCCCTTCCCTCTTCCTTCCCTTCCTCCCTCCTTCCTCCCTCCTTTTCCTTCCCGTTCACCCTTCCTCCCTCCTTTTCCCTTCCCTCTCACCCTTCCTCCCTCCTTTTCCCTTCCCGTTCACCCTTCCTCCCTCCTTTTCCCTTTCCGTCTTCCTCCCCTCTCGTCCTCCTCTCTCCATCCCTGTTTATCCAGAACATGTTGGTGGAGAAGGTGGATCAGATGATGGAGTGGAGCTCCAGGCGTTCCGTGATCCGGATGAACGGCGATAAGTTCCGGAGGTTCGTCAAGGCCCCGCCCCGGAACTACTCGGTCATCGTGATGTTCACTGCGCTGCAGCCACAGAGGCAGTGCTCCGTCTGCAGGTATGGAACCACTCCGCGCCGCCACACAACCACAGACAGGAGGCGGTATGCTACACAGCACTGTGTACAGTTTTTGCAGGTTTTTGCTCCAGCCCAGTGTGTTGAGACCATGTGAAATAAATAGTGATTTGATTTGAAGATCAGGATGAGCTGTTTATTTGAATCAGGGATGCAGCAGGTAGCCTGGTGGTCAGAGGGTTGTGCCAGTAACCCGAAGATGGCTGGTTAGAATACCCGACAAGGTGAAAGACATGTGGATGATAGTTTGATCCAGGGGCGCTGTACTACTATGTCTGACCCTGTAAAACAACACATTTCACTGCACCTTTCTGGCCTGTGTGACAATAAAACATAGATTTATGTGATTATCTTGGAACAAAATGATGGACACACAGCAGCCCTTCAGGCCTGGAGTTTCCCACCTCGGCCCAATCAGTCAATACAAGATAATACAAATCAATCATACAGTTGATGAAAGAGACCAAACAGAATAAAGAAAAGTATGATGACCGTTTGACCTCTAATGATGACCCATCAACAACTCTACAGAACAGTCAGTCTATTCAGTCTAGATCTACGTTTAGGTAAAGACAGGGGGTCAGTTTAAAGACAACGAACAGTAGGCTGAAGTCATCATGCCATCTTTTGACCTCTAGTGATGACCCATCAACAACTCTACAGAACAGTCAGTCTATTCAGTCTAGATCTACGTTTAGGTATAGGGGGGAGTTTAAAGACAACGACATAGGCTGAAGTCATCATGCCCTTTTGACCTCTAGTGATGACCCATCAACAACTCTACAGAACAGTCAGTCTATTCAGTCTAGATCTACGTTTAGGTATAGGGGGGAGTTTAAAGACAACGACATAGGCTGAAGTCATCATGCCCTTTTGACCTCTAGTGATGACCCATCAACAACTCTACAGAACAGTCAGTCTATTCAGTCTAGATCTACGTTTAGGTATAGGGGGGAGTTTAAAGACAACGACATAGGCTGAAGTCATCATGCCCTTTTGACCTCTAGTGATAGTCCATCAACCTGCCAGTCTGTTCAGTCTAGATCTATGTTTGGCTATGACATAGACGACAGTCAACATGACCTATTGACCTGTAGTGATGACCTCCAGACAGTGATCTACTCTACATAACAGCCAGTGTGTTCAGTCTAGATCTCTGTTTTGGGGCCCAGTGTCTCACCAGGGTGTTTCTCTCCTCAAGGAGCCTTCACACAGAGAACCCCTCACACGGAGAACCCCTCACACAGAGAACCCCTCACACAGAGAACCCCTCACACAGAGAACCCTTCACACGGAGAACCTTTCACACGGAGAACCTTTCACACAGAGAACCCTTCACACAGAGAACCCCTCACACAGAGAACCCATCACACGGAGAACCGTTCACACGGAGAACCGTTCACACGGAGAACCCCTCACACGGAGAACCCTTCACACGGAGAACCCTTCACACGGAGAACCCCTCACACGGAGAACCCTTCACACGGAGAACCCTTCACACGGAGAACCCTTCACACGGAGAACCCTTCACACGGAGAACCCTTCACACGGAGAACCCTCACATGGAGAACCCTTCACACAGAGAACCCTTCACACGGAGAACCCTTCACACAGAGAACCCCTCACACGGAGAACCGTTCACACGGAGAACCCAGCCGTTCGCTTCATTGAATAAAGATGACGCCGACCAGGGAATAATCATGTGTATTACGGAAATAGAGGAAGTTAATTTAATCCACACTGACCTTTCCCACTCCCATCATCCTCTCTGTTCCCCGTGACCCATAATGCTTTTTTAATCATCTGCTGTCGACTCAAATCACTTAATTATTTATTTCTCTCTCTCTGTTCCTCTTGTTTTTTGTTTTTCTCTCGTTCTCTCTTCCTGCTCTCAACGAAGGCAGGGCCAACCTCGACGTATGCATTTATATATCCATTCATATTAAAATGATTCATCTTAACCAGGAAACAAGGTTTCCTTTCAATTTGAGGATGTCACTCCGAAGCGCATTAGTTAATGTCATGCGCCAGCTCTCTCTGCTTCGCAATTGGAACGGACCATTTGCATAAACGATAACATCGCGTCGCTATTCAGAGGGCGCCCAAGACACATTTTGGGTTGTGACCCCCCTCCCCCCCCCCCCAGCGTTCAAAGTACAGACGGGCACCGGGAGGGACTGCTAATCGCCGGGGTCCTCGCACTGCCATCACTCTTTCTTTCATTCTTCTCGCTCTCTTTTCTGTACCACTCTGTTTGTTTCCTTCTCTCCGTCTCAGTTCCTCTCTCTCTCTCTCCCTCCAATGACAGTACGATTTAAAGTGCACTGTGCTGAAAGCTACTAATTGTTTACAGACTTTAATCACCAAAAGAGCCACCAAACACAACGCTCTCTGAAGAGACACACTACGTAGAGCAGCGCAGAGCGCGCAACACCTCACACCATATCACTTATGGAGGAGCATGAATAGTACATGAAGTCAATGCAACATTGATGCAAGTCGACATGCAATTTATGGCACTTGTGTTTAATTCCCAACAGAAACGAGTGTTTTGCTACTTGTTTTATTCATGATTTTCTGTTGTCCCGTTTGTTAATTCATGTACTGTAACGTGTGGCAGAGGACATTAAAGTTGTCAGAGGACATTAAAGTTGTCAGAGGACATTAAAGTTGTCAGAGGACATTAAAGTTGTGGCCAGACGTTGGCGCTGCGACTTTACGAAGCCATCTGGAGTAAACATGCTTTTATGAGGTTATTTGAGCTCTAAATGGGAAGCTTCAAGACTTCCACAGGCCCAAACTCTCTTTCCACTAGTTTTAAGTTTACTTTTAACTAGGGCTGCATAATTCCTGGAACTTTCAATACATTCCCTGGTTTTTCCGGTATCCTCTTGGAGAATTCCCAGAAACAGGAGGGAATATAAAATCCAGAATCATCCAACAAGGATTTCTGGAGAACCGGTGAATTTATTGAACGTTTCAGGGATTTTGTAACCCTACTTTCAACTCTTTTACGTCACATTATATAAAGAAGTTTGCTGTACATTCATTTCCATCTTCTTATCCACCACTGTGACAGACCTGGCGGGCCCACCGCTGTCTGTATTTACCCGTGACAGGTTGAGTGGCTATGGCTCAATTTGCAAAATGTCTGCCGTAATTTCCCCTCTAATTGGCCCATTTTATTTATTTGTTGTTATGGTTTCCCCTGTCATGCCAGTGTGGGGGAACTGTGACGGGCATAAGAAGTGGCAGCAGCGCCAGAGTTAAAAGGAAAGCGATGGGTAGAGACGGTGGTTCGTCGGGATGTTTTCCTCGTCTGTCCAGGACAGGATAGAGCAGCAGTAATTACAGCTGTAGCGACATTCTTCTCACGGCGTCGTTATCCTTCTCTCTCTGGGGAGGAACATGTGGCATGAGTATCTCTCTCTCGTCCGTCTCTTACTCAAGCCAACGTGGCCATGATCATCACCAGCATTTACTCATCTTTTTCTTCTTCCCTCTTTCTCTCCCTCTCGTTTGCTCTCCCTCTCTTGTTCAATTTCCCTTTTGCCTTCGTTTCTGCCCCTCTGTCTTCCTCTCCTCTTTTCCACTCTATTTTCTCCCCCGTTCCCCCTCTCTCTCTCTCTCTCTCTCTCTCTCTCTCTCTCTCTCTCTCTCTCTCTCTCTCTCTCTCTCTCTCTCTCTCTCTCTCTCTCTCTCTCTCTCTCTCTCTCTCTCTCTCCCCTCTCCCTCCCTCTCTCTCTCCCTCTCTCTCTCTCTCTCTCACTCTCTCTCCTCTCTCTCTCTCTCTCTCTCGCTCTCTCTCTCTCTCTCCTCTCTCTCTCCTCTCTCTCTCTCCTCTCTCTCTCTCTCTCTCTCCCCTCTCTCTCTCTCTCCCTCCCCTCTCTCCCTACCCTCTCTCTCTCTCTCTCTCTCTCTCTCTCTCTCTCTCTCTCTCTCTCTCTCTCTCTCCCTCCCCCCTGTCTTTTTAACAGACAAGCTAACGAGGAGTACCAGGTGCTGGCTAACTCCTGGCGCTACTCTTCAGCTTTCTGTAACAAACTCTTCTTCACCGTGGTGGACTATGATGAGGGGGCGGACGTCTTTCAGCAGGTAACCGTCTGGATCTACCCCAGCACCCCTCCCTCCAACCGTCCCCCTCTCCGTTCCCCCACTCGCTCCCTCCATCCCCAAAGCCCTCATTTCCATGTTCATAGTTTCCTGTCAGCCTCTGCGCGGAGACACAGCATGCTAATTAGCACGCAGGTCACGTTTTAAAGGAGAGATGAATCATTGAAATAAGGTAAATGAATCAGAGGTGGCTGACAGGCTCTCTGCATGGTTTTATTTACCCGCGGGGGCTCGCCGTCCGGCGGCCGTTTTAAGATCAGGCCACTTGGGGAGAGAGTTTGGGCTTTCACATCAGCTGAACATTGTTTTGGACGTGCCTCTGATTGTCCATTATATATATATATACGATAGTGTCGGATGACATTTAGTGAAGTACTCACATACACAAACGCTCATGTACCTTGCAATGGATGTTTAGTCTCGATTTATTTAGATGAGCTCTCTTATCCAACCCACATACTGTACTCCTGACTCAGTCCATACACACCCTGCATACTGTACTCCTGACTCAGTCCATACACACCCACATACTGTACTCCTGACTCAGTCCATACACACCCTGCATACTGTACTCCTGACTCAGTCCATACACACCCACATACTGTACTCCTGACTCAGTCCATACACACCTGTACTGACTCAGTCCATACTACTGTACTCCTGACTCAGTCCATACACACTCAGTCCATACACACCCACACTGTACTCCTGACTCAGTCCATACACACCCACATACTCAGTACACACCCACATACTGTACTCCTGACTCAGTCCATACACACCCACATACTGTACTCCTGACTCAGTCCATACACACCCACATACTGTACTCCTGACTCAGTCCATACACACCCACATACTGTACTCCTGACTCAGTCCATACACACCCTGCATACTGTACTCCTGACTCAGCCCATACACACCCACATACTGTACTCCTGACTCAGTCCATACACACCCACATACTGTACTCCTGACTCAGTCCATACACACCCACATACTGTACTCCTGACTCAGTCCATACACACCCACATACTGTACTCCTGACTCAGTCCATACACACCCTGCATACTGACTCAGTCCATACACACCCACATACTGTACTGACTCAGTCCATACACACCCACATACTGTACACTCAGTCCATACACACCCTGCATACTGTACTCCTGACTCAGTCCATACACACCCACATACTGTACTCCTGACTCAGTCCATACACACCCACATACTGTACTCCTGACTCAGTCCATACACACCCTGCATACTGTACTCCTGACTCAGTCCATACACACCCACATACTGTACTCCTGACTCAGTCCATACACACCCACATACTGTACTCCTGACTCAGTCCATACACACCCACATACTGTACTCCTGACTCAGTCCATACACACCCTGCATACACTACTCTGAAGGTATAATCCATATTATAAACGGAGTTTGTCCAGACCTCAATTCTGATTGGGCGAAAGTGGTGGTATATCAGACCATATGTCACGGGTATTACTGTACTAATTACATTTGTAACCAGTTTATAATAGCGATAAGGCATCTCTCGGGTTTGTGGTATATAGCCAATATACCACGGCTAAGGGCTGTGTCCAGGCGCGTTGTGTCGCGCAGAGGAACCGTGGTATATTGTCCGTAGCAGCCACTGTCACTGCAGGCTGGCAGCTAGATAAACACCCGTGTGGGAGATTGATACGAGTCGGTTCTGCGCAACCAACCTCTTTCCCTGGGGTTGTCATTATTTTCCCAGGGTGCATCTATAGGTGGGCCGTGGGCGAAGCCCGTGTGGGCGTATGTGTGTGCATGTCACCGGGCTCCGGAGTTTCTTACAGTACATCACCGCCTGCTGTGTCACTCAGTGCAGACCTCGATACAGTGGGAAAACGACCGCCCCAACACATAAATAACATATTCCACATCGCCATAGCAACTCAGCACCAGAGAAACCCATAATAGAACTTTGGTTTCTTATCACTAACAGTCGTTTGCATGACAATAAACAGATGTGAAGCTTCCAACCGCCCATTACCATAGCCAATGAGCAATTAATCTGGGTTAAATACTCACCCCTGAGGTACGCCTCACACTCTCCACTCGAGCAATTATGCGATTACGGGCCTCTAAGATTAAAAGGACATGTAATTAAATGCAGATCACTTTGTCTAGCTTTTCTTTTGTTATAATGGAGAGAGTGCTAATGTAGTACTCCTAATGGGCGAATCACCTCTACGCTCCAGGGAGGATGCGGTGGGCTCGTTTCACGCAATTAAGAGAAATAACCTCTGTAACGATCCTCACTTTGTTCTCTGTGAGTTTGGACTGGGGAGGAGGTGGGAATAGTCTGACTTTTTAGTTGATTTGAATTGCAGGAAGAGGGGTTTGAAAAGCAAACCGAGTGGAAAGAGAGAGACTGAGAAGCACACAGAGGAGAGGTATCGACACAAGTAGATAGAGATATATCTACGAGGGAAAGAGCAGTTCATTTTAGAGACAGAATCGGGCAAGACATACAGATTGAGGGAAAGATAGAGAGAGAAACAATTGAGAGAATACTTTTGAGAGAGAGGGAATATCGTTGAGCGGGAGAGAGAGAGATTACTGTTGAAAGAGAGGGAGGAGGCAGACACCTAACATAATAAGTACACAGTGTGCATGCCTATCCATTCATTAGGCCTAATGGCCAGCCTGTGCAGAGGGAGAGTGTTGTAATTAGGTGTATGTTAGTGCCACCAGTGAGTTCTCTGCACCGTGCTCCTCCCTCCCTGGGTAGGTGGCCTCATGGCCAGTCACATCATGTGGTGGGCCCCTGCTTGATCATAACACCACTGGGGAAAGGGAACTGTTTATAGGGGATGTTTTTGTAGGGGCAGTGGTATATATGCACACGTCATGTAATTGGGGTTCTCACCACTTCTCTTGATTCTCTCTCTGCCTTTTCCACCTATGTCCCTCTCTCTCTCTCTCCTCCTACCTACTGTATCCCTCCCTCCCTCCCTCCCTACTGTATCTATCCCTCCCTCCCTCTCTCTCTCCTCCCTACTGTATCTATCCCTCCCTCCTTCCCTCTCTCTTTCCTCCCTATTGTATCTATCCCTCCCTCCTTCCCTCTCTCTTTCCTCCCTATTGTATCTATCCCTCCCTCCCTCTCTCGTCCTACCCACTGTATCTGTCCCCCCTCCCTCTCTCTCCTCCTACCTACTATATCTGTCCCCCTCCCCCTCTCTCTCGTCCTACCTACTATATCTGTCCCCCTCCCTCTCTCTCTCTCTCCTCTTACCTACTATATCTGTCCCCCTACTCTCTCTCTCCTCTCTCTCTCTCTCTCTCTCTCTCTCTCTCTCTCTCTCTCTCTCTCTCTACTATATCTGTCCCCCTCCCTCTCTCTCTCTCTCTCTCCTACTATATCTCTCTCTCTCTCTCTCTCTCTCTCTCTCTCTCTCTCTCTCTCTCTCTCTCTCTCTCTCTCTCTCTCTCTCTCTCTCTCCTCCTACCTACTATATCTGTCCCCCTTCCCTCTCTCTCTCTCTCTCTCTCTCTCTCTCTCCTCTCCTACCTACTATATCTGTCGCCCCTCCCTCTCTCTCGTCCTACCCACTGTATCTGTCCCCCTCCCTCTCTCTCTCCTCCTACCTACTATATCTGTCCCCCTTCCCTCTCTCTCTCTCTCTCTCCTACCTACTATATCTGTCCCCCTTCCCTCCCTCTCTCTCTCCTCCTACCTACTATATCTGTCCCCCTCCCTCCCTCTCTCTCTCCTCCTACCTACTATATCTGTCCCCCCTCCCTCTCTCTCTCCTCCTACCTACTATATTTGTCCCCCCTCCCTTTCTCTCTCCTCCTACCTACTATATTTGTCCCCCTCCCTTTCTCTCTCCTCCTACCTACTATATCTGTACCCCCCCTCCCTCTCTCTCTCTCTCTCTCTCTCTCTCTCTCTCTCTCCTCCTACCTACTATATTTGTCCCCCTCCCTTTCTCTCTCCTCCTACCTTCTATATCTGTCCCCCTCCTCTCTCTCTCCTCCTACCTACTATATCTGTCCCCCTTCCCTCTCTCTCTCTCTCCTCCTACCTACTATATCTGTCCCCCTTCTTCTCTCTCTCTCCTCCTACCTACTATATCTGTCCCCCTTCCCTCTCTCTCTCTCCTCCTACCTACTATATCTGTCCCCCTTCTTCTCTCTCTCTCCTCCTACCTACTATATCTGTCCCCCTTCCCTCTCTCTCTCTCCTCCTACCTACTATATCTGTCCCCCTTCCCTCTCTCTCTCCTCCTACCTACTATATCTGTCCCCCTTCCCTCTCTCTCTCTCCTACCTACTATATCTGTCCCCCTACCTACTATATCTGTCCCCCTTCTTCTCTCTCTCTCTCCTACCTACTATATCTGTCCCCCTTCCCTCTCTCTCTCTCTCTCCTCCTACCTACTATATCTGTCCCCCTCCTTCTCTCTCTCTCCTCTCCTACTATATCTGTCCCCCTTCCCTCTCTCTCTCTCCTACCTACTGTATCTATCACCAATCCTTTCCTCTCTTTTTCTCTCTCCCTCCATCTCCCTCTGTCTCTCTCTTTCTCTCTTTCTCTCTCTCTCTCCCTCTGTCTCTCTCTCTGTCTCCCTCTCTTTTTCTCTCTCTTTTCTCTCTCTCTCTCTTTTTCTCTCTTTTTTCTCTCTCTTTCTCTCTCTCTTTCTCTCCTCTCCTCCCTCCCTCCCTCCTCCCTCCCTCCCTCCCTCCCTCCCTCCCTCCCTCCCTCCCTCCCTCCAGCTGAATATGAACTCAGCCCCTACCTTCATGCACTTCCCAGCTAAGGGGAAGCCTAAGAGGGCAGACACCTTTGACCTCCAGCGGATCGGCTTTGCCTCGGAGCAGCTGGCCAAGTGGATCGCAGACCGCACCGACGTACAGGTGAGAATTTCCCCTTTAACATAATACGCCTGTGATGATTGTACAGGTGACATAAGACCCGGGTTCAAATAGTTTTCTGTCAGCTGCGCCTGATCGGGCTAATGGAATTGTCCCAACAGTGCAAATGCCACCAATTTAGCAGGCTCAATCGAACGTTCAACATATTTGAAAGACAAACAAATACCCTTTAAACCCAGGCCTGCCTATAACATTTTTATTTATTTATTTATTTTAAACTCAACCCCCCTTTTCTCCCCAATTTCGTGGTATCCAACTGTTAGTAGTTACTATCTTGTCTCATCGCTACAACTCCCGTACGGGCTCGGGAGAGACGAAGGTCGAAAGTCATGCATCCTCCGAAACACAACCCAACCAAGCCACACTGCTTCTTAACACAGTGTGCATCCAACCCGGAAGCCAGCCGCACCAATGTGTCGGAGGAAACACTGTGCATCTGGCGACCTGGTTAGCTTGCACTGCGCCCTGCCCGCCACAGGAGTTGCTAGTGCGCGATGAGACATGAATTTCCCTACCGGCCAAACACTCCCTAACCCGGACGATGCTGGGCCAATTGTGTGTCGCTCCATGAACCTCCCGGTCGCGGCCGGCCCTGACAGAGCCTGGGCGAGAACCCAGGGTCTCTGGTGGCACAGCTAGCACTGCGGTGCAGTGTCCTAGACCACTGCGCCATCCGGGAGACCCCGCCTATCACATTTTAAAGCTTTTACAAAGTGCACACACAACTATTTACCTGTCACAAAACAGACAGGCACCACAAAAACATATCAGATATAATATTTGCAGCCAACTCTGTGCCAAACATGAATAGAATACCAGAGGTTATCCTTTTCATAGCCGCGCCAGAGACGACATCATCCGTTTCAGATCCATCTTAGAGATGCAAGAAGGACAAGATCACTCTGAGCACAACCTTTTATACAACCCTGAAAACACAATGACCAGCTAATGGCTGTGGTATCCAATGCTTTCTGTATGGCCCACTGCTCTCTGAGAATTCAACCTTTTATTCAGCCCTGAAAACACAATGACCAGCTAATGGCTGTGGTATCCAATGCTTTCTGTATGGCCCACTGCTCTCTGAGAATTCAACCTTTTATACAGCCCTGAAAACACAATGACCAGCTAATGGCTGTGGTATCCAATGCTTTCTGTATGGCCCACTGCTCTCTGAGAATTCAACCTTTTATACAGCCCCAAAAACACAATGACCAGCTAATGGCTGTGGTATCCAATGCTTTCTGTATGGCCCACTGCTCTCTGAGAATTCAACCTTTTATACAGCCCTGAAAACACAATGACCAGCTAATGGCTGTGGTATCCAATGCTTTCTGTATGGCCCACTGCTCTCTGAGAATTCAACCTTTTATACAGCCCTGAAAACACAATGACCAGCTAATGGCTGTGGTATCCAATGCTTTCTGTATGGCCCACTGCTCTCTGAGAATTCAAACTTTTATACAGCCCTGAAAACACAATGACCAGCTAATGGCTGTGGTATCCAATGCTTTCTGTATGGCCCACTGCTCTCTGAGAATTCCAATGAGGTTAGAAACTGTTATCCTTTATTAGATCCACGGCGTCCATTAAGGCTTTTTTAAAAGCCTCCGTCCTCCATTACGGGGCGACGTCTCCCCCAGTCGCCCGTTAATCCTTTGGATTCTCCGTGGTCCTGCGGATTTGAAAAGCGGCGGTTGACAGTGGACAGAATGCGACTGGTTCACTTTATAATGTTTCATTGTCACATACACTGGATAGGTACAGTGAAATGTGTTGTTTTACAGGGTGGTGCAACGCCCCTGGAGCATATTAGGGTTAAGTGCCTTGCTCAAGGGCACATCAACAGATTTTTCACCTTGTCAGCTCGTGTATTCGAACCAGCAACCTTTCGGTTACTGGCCCAATGCTCTAACGCACGCACACACTCTCCCTCTCGGTTCCACAAGCAGACTGAATTATGGGATATGTGGTTCCCTTCATTTGAGCTAATCCAATAGCATTAGAAGGCAAGGCCGGCGATCGACCAACAAGACGACTCAGATCTGGGTTGTGTTCAAACTGAAGATAAAAAACAGTCTGAAACAGTGAGGGGACTACCTGAACTTGTCCAAAATGAAAGGCTCATTACCGTTTTCTGTTTTCCAAACGTTTTTCAACACTATGTCCTAATGAATACAACCCTGGCCTACTAAAGCTCCACATGTAGATATCTTTGTTTGAATGGGAATGTGACGTATCTTTTCATTACTGAGGGTATGCTATTCCCCAGTAATATCATATTATTATACTTGCTATGCCTCTATTGTAGCCTTCAACCTAATGCCACACTGTGCCCAAATCACATCTCACTGACAGGAACCCTTGT
This sequence comes from Oncorhynchus gorbuscha, assembly GCF_021184085.1. Lineage (NCBI taxonomy): Eukaryota > Metazoa > Chordata > Actinopteri > Salmoniformes > Salmonidae > Oncorhynchus > Oncorhynchus gorbuscha. Next base: position 139,197 of record NW_025745205.1, read on the forward strand.
GTTATTCAACTAGGTGTAATTACATTTTACTGAGCTATATCATTCTAAAATAGTTTTTTTTGATCAGATGAAAACTAACCGTCTCCCTCGCTCTACCTCACCTAATTTCACTGGGTCTCCCTCCCTCTACCTCACCTCATTTCACTGGGTCTCCTTCCCTCCCTCCCCCTCCTCCTCCTCTCCTCCCGCCTCCTCCTCTCCTCTCTTCCTCTCCCTCCCTACCCCTCTCTCCCCTCCTCCTCTCCTCTCCCCCTCCTCTCCTTCCCTCCCCCTCCTCCTCTCCCTCCCTCCCCCTCTCTCCTCCTCCTCCTCTCCTTCCCTCCTCCTCCTCCCCCTCCTCTCATCCTCCAGATCCGTGTGTTCCGTCCCCCTAACTACTCTGGCACAATAGCCTTGGCCCTGCTGGTGTCCCTGGTAGGAGGACTGCTCTACCTCCGCAGGAACAACCTGGAATTCATCTACAACAAGACTGGCTGGGCCATGGCCGCGCTGGTGAGAGAGGAGTACACCCACACACCAGGGAGCACACTCACACCCCAGGGAGCACACTCACACCCCAGGGAGCACACTCACACCCCAGGGAGCACACTCACACACCAGGGAGCACACCCACACCCCAGGGAGCACACCCACACCCCAGGGAGCACACTCACACCCCAGGGAGCACATTCACACCCCACCTCAGCTCAATCACACACACATATAAACATGTATGCATATGGAGACAGGCACACAATCACACACACAATGGACTGATGAGAGCACAACATCCCTGAAGTAGGTAAGCAGAATGTTCCTATGAATGGTTCTCACAGCGTGATATTGTCTTTCCTAAGTGTTCCACATAATGATTTCTTAGAACACTTACGTTAACAAGCTATTGATGAAGCTGCCCACACCCCACACGTTCTGCCCACCTAGGGGGCGGTGCAATACCATAGTTACATATATATATATATATATAAACTTCGGCAGAAAAGCACTTTGTGTACAGTCTTTATAAAGCAGTCTTTAAGCAGTCTTTAAGGTAGTCTATAAGGTAGTCTATAAGACAGTCTAAGGCAGTCTATAAGGCAGTCTATAAGGCAGTCTATAAGGCAGTCTATAAGACAGTCTTTAAGACTAGTCTATAAGGTAGTCTATAAGGTAGTCTATAAGGTAGTCTATAAGGCAGTCTATAAGGCAGTCTATAAGGCAGTCTATAAGGCAGTCTATAGGGCAGTCTATAAGGCAGTCTATAAGGTAGTCTATAAGGTAGTCTATAAGGTAGTCTATAAGGTAGTCTATAAGGTAGTCTATAAGGCAGTCTATAAGGTAGTCTATAAGGTAGTCTATAAGACAGTCTATAAGGTAGTCTATAGGGCAGTCTATAGGGCAGTCTATAAGACAGTCTTTAAGGTAGTCTATAAGGCAGTCTATAAGGTAGTCTATAAGGTAGTCTATAAGGCAGTCTATAAGGCAGTCTATAAGACAGTCTATAAGGCAGTCTATAAGACAGTCTATAAGGCAGTCTATAAGGCAGTCTATAGGGCAGTCTATAAGGCAGTCTATAAGGCAGTCTATAAGACATATAAGATATAAGGTCCATACAGGTCTAAGGATCTTCATCAGATCACCCTGTTGCAGGAAGTGTAAAACTTCCAGTGTATTTGAGGTTTAAAAAGGCTTCTGAAGTTTGTAATTTCCACTTTCAAATCTCAGACTTGATTTCCCTCGTGAAAAATGTTTCAACCCTCTACAAAAATGTCCATTAATTATAGTCCACTAAATAATTCAAACAGGCTCAAGTTAAGATCCTACGTCTGTATGTGAAACAATATAATGTAAATTCTGCATTTCTTTAGTATTTTTGTGAACTTCAACCAATGAGCGCGATCCAGCATGCCGGTCCGTCTTCATCAGCAGCAATGCTCTGTCTGATAGTGAGGGCAGTACGAGGCAGAGTGGACGAGTGTCCTATGTGTAGACAGAGAGGGCTGTTATCCCATATGTTAAGAGACAGGGAGAAGGCTGAGGAAGCCACAGAGAGTATTGATCGTAAAGGGAGCAGCGGGCAAGTCACGGAGGTCAGGTTCAATGTGGGTTTTACCTCTCCTCTGCTCTGTTGGAGTGGCGAGATGGATCGATGTGGGTGTGTAGCCTCTCTCTGTCTCTAACTCTGTCTCTCTCTCTCTCTCTCTGTGTGACTGTGAAGAAATAGCAGCAGGAGTGTTGATGAGTGTAGCGTCATTTCTACCTGTTGGTTCTGTAACTTTTAAACTTTTTTTCTCTCTCTCTGTCTGTCTCTGTCTGTCTCTGTCTGTCTCTCGGTCTGTCTCTCTCTGTCTCTGTCTGTCCGTCCGTCTCTCTCCCTCACTCTCCCTCTCTCCCCATCCCTCTCTCCCTCCCTCTCCCTCTCTCCCCATCCCTCTCTCTCTCTCCCTCTTTCCCTCTCTCTCTCTCTCTCTCTCTCTCTCTCTCCTCTCTCCCTCCCTCAGTGTGTGGTGTTTGCCATGACATCAGGCCAGATGTGGAACCACATCCGCGGCCCACCTTACGCACACAAGAACCCCCAGAACGGCCAGGTGGTGAGTCTGTCCACCTCTACATCCACTCCTGATTGATGCTTTTCTGGGGCTGTAAACACTGAGTGGACAAAACATTAGGAACACCTGCTGTTTCCATGACATGGACTGACCAGGTGAATCCAGGTGAAAGCCATGATCCCTTGATGATGACACTTGTTAAATCCACTTCCATCAGTGTAGATGAAGGGGAGGAGGCAGGTTAAAGAAGGATTTCTGAGCCTTGAGGCAATTGAGACATGGATTGTGTATGTGTGTCATTCAGAGGGTGAATGGGCAAGACAACAGATTGAAGTGCCTTTGAAAGGGGTATGGTAGTATGTGCTGGGCGCAGCGGTTTGTGTCACGAACTGCAATGCCACTGGGTTTTTCAACCTCAACAGTTTCCCGTATGTACCAAGACTGGTCCACCACCCAAAGGACATCCAGACAACTTGACACAAATGTGGGAAGCCTTAGAGTCAACATGGACCAACATCCCTATTGAACGCTTTCAACACCTTGTAGAGTCCATGTTCTGAAGAACTGAGGCTGTTCTGAGGGTGAAAGTGGGTTCAACTCAATAGTAGGAAGGTGTTCTTAATGTTTTGTACACTCAATGTTGGGTATTGGCTTTTCACTCTTTCCCTCTCCTCTCATCCCTCCTCTCATCCCTCCTCTCATCCCCCTCTTCTGTGTACGTCGCCACGTCTAGAAATGAAGCGATGGGAAACGCTGACTTGTTTTCCCCAGTGAAAGACGAGACAGAGACGTCTCTCATTGAGCTCCATGTGTGAATTCAAGTTGGAACTTTCTGAGTGTCAGACCTGACCTCAACGACACCGTAACCCGGTACAGTCACTGAATTAGCCACGGTCTTTTCAATTAGCACCTCAATAACCTAGAGGATAATAGGCTTTCACACTGTGGTGAAATCCTTAACGCTGTTCCACTGGAGCAAAAGGTGTTGAGACTTGGTCAGAATGAGTCACACACACACACACACACACACACACACACACACACACACACACACACACACACACACACACACACACACACACACACACACACACACACACACACACACACACACACACACACACACACACACACACACACACACACACACACACACACACACACACACACACACACACACACACACGTGTCATAGGTGGAGAAGTGTAAATAAAGCCCTATACCATAAGCATTGTCAGACAGGTGGTAACCACAAGGTTGTTATGTCTGATCTGAGTACTGTTCTTATTGCTCCTACTCTTGATCTCCAGTCTGTAGTGCTCTCGTCTATACTGGTCTCAGATCAGTGTTAAAGCCATCTATGGCGCTCTAAGCCCCACCCTGGAGTAGGGTTTCTATGGGATGGGAGGGGTTGTAAAAGACCCCACCTGGAGGTGTGTGTGTGTGTGTGTGTGTGTGTGTGTGTGTGTGTGTGTGTGTGTGTGTGTGTGTGTGTGTGTGTGTGTGTGTGTGTGTGTGTGTGTGTGTGTGTGTGTGTGTGTGTGTGTGTGTGTGTGTGTGTGTGTGAGAGCAGCCAGCTGGGAGTCACAGTGGCTTTATGTCAGTCCAGAGACACGTCAGGGTTGCTGTGTCCCAGACACTCAGACGGTTGTATGTCGACGTGTCCCGTCTGGACGATTACGAGGAGACTCGGCTAGGAAATACAGTTTATGAGGAGGAGAAGGCCATGACACACACTCGGACACACACACACTTCCACACGGACAGACACACACGCACTCCCAAACGGACAGACACACACACACTCACACACTCCCACACGGACAGGGACAGACACACAGACAGGGACACACACACACACACACACACACACACACACACACACACACACACACACACACACACACACACACACACACACACACACACACACACACACACACACACACACACACACACACACACACACACACACACAGACAGGGACAGACACACACACACACAGACAGGGACAGACACACACACACTCCCACACGGACAGACACACACACACATACAGGGACAGACACACACACACTCCCACACGGACAGACACACACACAGACACACACGGACAGACACACACACACACACACTCCCACATGGACAGACACACACCCTCCCACACGGACAGACACACATACACTCCCACACGGACAGACACACACACACTCCCACACAGACAGACACACACACACTCCCACACGGACAGACACACACACACGGACAGACACACACGCACTCCCACAGGGACAGACACACACGCAGACAGGGACAAGTAAAAACATGTTGTTTGACTCTTTAGATTCAGTTTCATATGTTAGTTCTAAACCATCTATAAGATATATATATATATATAAATACTTATTTTCCACCATAATTTGCAAATAAATTCATTAAAAATCCTACATTGTGATTTTCTGATTTTTTTTCTTCTCATTTTGTCTGTCATAGTTGAAGTGTACCTATGATGAAAATTACAGGCCTCTCTCATCTTTTTAAGTGGGAGAACTTGCACAATTGCTGGTTGACTAAATACTTTTTTGCCCCACTGTATATATAAAATATCTGTTTCTCCCAACAGTCAGAAAAGCAATATAGCATTAGGTGGTGGAATAGATGGATGTAACATTGGAATGGCACATTAAGAGATGGACAGACAGATCGATAAATATTTTTTCATCTCCTGTAGTCGGTTTTCTGAGAAAGAGAGGGAGAGCTTGACACACAGTTAGAGGATTAGAAGAAAAATAGGTTCTCCTCTTGAAGAGTCGGTTTTCAGACAGACAGACAGACAGACAGACAGACAGACAGACAGACAGACAGACAGACAGACAGACAGACAGACAGACAGACAGACAGACAGACAGACAGACAGACAGACAGACAGACAGACAGACAGACAGACAGACAGACAGACAGACAGACAGACAGACAGACAGACAGACAGACAGACAGACAGACAGACAGACAGACAGACAGATCAGAATGAAAGGAGCATTTTGGGATGACAATTAAGAGGAAGAGATAATTACTAATGGGCTAAAAATTGTTAAACAACACATTATGTGTCATTTGTGGGGTGTGAACAGAGTGAGAAGATGGTGGACTGTATCAGAGAGAGGCTGTAGGGTGGGTTGGTTCTTCTGTCCTTGTGGGGACCTATATTCCCCACAAGGATAGTAAAATGTGACCAACCGCCTCAATTCGGTCTTATGTAGCAAAATTTGAAATTGTGTTTTTTACATTGGATAAAAGTATAGACTAGACAATGGAATATCATACACTGCAGTTGAGGGACAATGGGAAAGTAATTCTGCTTTGAAAGTTGATAAACTTGTAACCTCACTTTTGAGAAAATGGCCCTTGAATGTTTTGGTACCTAGTGGAGAGCTCTTCTTTGTCCATGCTGATTCTGCATCGTTCACACCCTCTTAAGCTTTAGCCCCACTCATCTCTTTAAGGATTTACATGTGCGGTCAATCTATGTTTATTTGTCACAAGCACAGGATACAGAAGGTGGAAACAGTACAGTTGTAGTACTTGCATAGTAGCAATATCAAAAACACAAAGTGTCCAAATAAAAAATATTTTATAAATATTTTCTCGTTATTAGATGATGCTCACCTGACACACATGTCTAAATTGATGGGTCATGTGAAGGAAATGCTATAACCAACCCCCAGCCACATCTAGCTAAGTGGATGGATCACTATTGTCTGGACATGCACACATGTTCATGAAATACAATAGGTGGCCGTAATCACCCCCACACACCTGGCTAGTTTGATGGGTCATGTAATAATCCGGCCGAAGTCTTTTGTTTAGACATGAAGCTAGCTAGCTAAACAATGAACCGGCATAACCTCAACTAATACTGCTACCAATACAAACATTGTCATAGCTGTAGTATGAATTTGAGAGTAGCTAAAGCTAACAAATTAGTATCAATGTTAACTAGCTAACGTTAGGCTATAACTAGCAATGCAAATTGATTTCTGATTCAAATAATATTACACAGATCATACACGTAACGTTAGCTAGTGAGCCAGCAAGCTAACGTTGGCTAGCTACCGAACAGTATGCTTTAACTTGCAATAAAAAAGGAAATATTCATTGATGAACGCTTCAGGGCAGATTGGAACCATTTAACGTTTTGTTTGTAGCTACATCTTGTTTGGCCAGCGTTGTGTCAAGTCACTCGGTTCACATGGACCGTGGCGTGTGCAGAAAGTAGCACATCACTCCTACTGATCTGTCGATAGCGCCTGCTACATTCAGGGCATCAAATGTCGAGAAAAGTAGTTCTCGATGGCTAACAGCACAGTAGAAAGGACTGTCAACACATACTATTACAGCTCACGTTATAGACAGAAGCGGCTACATGGCAAACCAATCCAAACTCATCTCCTGGCATGTACAGCCCATCCATTATCTCAACCAATCATGGGTTGTGGGAAGGTTCCTGACTTTTTCCGTGGCTAAACCAACTAGGCTCCTAATGTAACAATTTGATTTGTATTTATGAACAGAGAACAGATATCACTAAGGTTCTGTCTAGCAACAGAGATGCATTGGCTGTTCAGATGTGTGGGAGGAAACTCGATATAGGA
>NW_025745205.1:146873-166873 GCF_021184085.1 Oncorhynchus gorbuscha
GCTTGTGTGAATGTCTTTTGTCTTACTCAGCTGTATCGACCCAATGGGTGAATAAACTTGGTTTGAGCTTTATGAAGCGTCCGTGAGTTTTAATAGGTTCATTTAGAACCTAACAGGTGTTAGGTTTAGTGTTAGGTTTAGGGGTGAGGGAAAATAGGATTTTGAATGGAAATCAATTTTAGGTTTCCACGAGCATAGAAGAACAAAAGTGTGTTTATGTGTCTGTGTGTTTTTTATCAGCGTCTGCAGTTCCAACAGATTTTTCAGACTACAAAGGGAAGCCAACCAAACCCTAAGCATGTGTTGTTGTTACTGTACTTATTTACTGGGAAAATATTATTGTTGTCGAAAGGCAACCAAAAACTCAAAATAGTACTCTCAAACTACAGGGTGTTTTTCCAGAAAGATTTCCCGGTCATCATTTATAGTTGTGCATCGAAGTGTGAAATTAAAAAAACAGAGAAAAACATTTAGTGGAGAGAGAGGAGAGAAGAAACGGTCTCTTGATTTCCAAACTAAAAGCTACATTTGCATGAAATGATCCTCTTGTCAGACTACTGGATGTCCTTTCTGTATTTTCTCCCCCCCCCCTTTCTCTCCTCCCTCCTTCTTCTGGCCCATCCAATCTTCTCTCCCTTATCACCCTCTCCCTTCATCTCTGGCCGGGCTCTAAACCCTTTGGAGAGACAGAGAATGAGAGGGAGGGAGACCAGGGTTGTTAGGGTAGTAAAAGCGACTGATGCGGTTGGCCAGTCGGTTCAGACTGTGCAGAAAGGTTCATGGGCGACTGGAGCTGTTTGACGACACAGAGAAGAGAGAGAGTGAGAGAAGAAAGAGGGAGAGAGAAGAGAGAGAGTGAGCGAAGAAAGAGGGAGAGAGAAAAGAGAGAAGAGAGAGAGCCCATTCAGATAACCTACAAATAGACCTCTTACAATCCTGTCTGCTTTTCTCTGTTTCCCTCTCTGACTATCCCCCCTTCTCTCGCTCTCTTTACCTCTCGCTCTTTCTCTCACCTCCCCTCTCTTTCTCTCACCTCCCCCTCTCTTTCTCTCACCTACCCCTCTCTTTCTCTCCCTTCCCCCTCTCTTTCTCTCCCCTCTCTTTCTCTCACCTCCCCCTCTTTCTCTCACCTCCCCTCTCTTTCTCTCACCTCCCCCTCTCTTTCTCTCCCCTCCCCCTCTCTTTCTCTCACCTCCCCCTCTCTTTCTCTCACCTCCCCTCTTTCTCTCACCTCCCCTCTCTTTCTCTCACCTCCCCTCTCTTTCTCTCACCTCCCTCTCTCTTTCTCTCCCCTCCCCCCCTCTCTTTCTCTCCCCTCCCCCTCTCTTTCTCTCACCTCCCCCTCTCTTTCTCTCCCTTCCCCCTCTCTTTCTCTCACCTCTCTCTCTCTCACCTACCCCACCCTTTCTCTCCCCTCCCCTCTCTTTCTCTCACCCCCCTCTCTTTCTCTCGCCTCCCCCTCTCTTTCTCTCACCTCCCCTCTCTCTCTCACCTCCCCCTCCCTTTCTCTCCCCTCCCCCTCTCTTTCTCTCACCTCCTCCCTCTCTTTCTCTCACCTCCCCCTCTCTTTCTCTCACCTCCCCCTCTCTTTCTCTCACCTACCCTTCCCTTTCTCTCACCCCCCTCTCTTTCTTTCTCTCACCTACCCCTCCCTTTCTCTCACCTCCCCCTCTCTTTCTCTCACCTCTTTCTCTCCCCTCCCCCTCTCTTTCTTTCTCTCACCTCCCCCCCCTTTCTCTCACCTCCCCCTCCCTTTCTCTCACCTCCCCCTCCCTTTCTCTCACCTCCCCCCTCCCTTTCTCTCACCTCCCCCTCCCTTTCTCTCGCCTCCCCCTCCCTTTCTCTCACCTCCCCCCCTCTCTTTCTCTCACCTCCCCCTCCCTTTCTCTCACCTCCCCTCCCTTTCTCTCACCTCCCCCCTCTTTCTCTCCCCTCCCCCTCTCTTTCTCTCACCTCCCCTCCCTTTCTCTCACCTCCCCCTCTCTTTCTCTCCCCTCCCCCTCTCTTTCTCTCACCTCCCCCTCCCTTTCTCTCACCTCCCCCTCTCTTTCTTCCCTCCCCCCCTCTCTTTCTCTCTCACCTACCCCTCTCTTTCTCTCACCTACCCCTCTCTTTCTCTCACCTCCCCCTCTCTTTCTCTCACCTCCCCCTCTCTTTCACTCACCTCCCCCTCTCTTTCTCTCCCTCCCCCTCTCTTTCTCTCACCTACCCCTCTCTTTCTCTCACCTACCCCTCTCTTTCTCTCACCTCCCCCTCTCTTTCTCTCACCCCCCTCTCTCTCACCTCCCTCTCTCTTTCTCTCACCTACCCTTCCCTTTCTCTCACCCCCCTCTCTTTCTTTCTCTCACCTCCCCCTCTCTTTCTCTCACCTCCCCCGCTCTTTCTCTCACCTCCCCTCTCTCTCTCTCTCTCTCTCTCTCTCTCTCTCTCTCTCTCTCCTACTCTCTCTCTTACCATCTCTCTCTTAACATCTATATATCTCTCTCTCTATCTGAACAGAAAGGTACACCACAAACCAGGCTGGTCTGTATCCGTACAGCCCTTTCTGCCCACAGTCATTTTTTGTTGTATTTTTGTCTGCAGGCAGTTGGCTACCAGACAGGATAATGATATTATAAAAAATGGACCAATCCTGGAGGAGTATATTGAAATAATTTGTCAATTGATGAATGGGAACCAAACAGGATCTGCTCGGTGCCCAAGAACTGCTCTTGAGGATCCCGGATAATGAGAGATGTTGGTGACTAAACAAAGGCCATTTGTTAGTCTATGAGCAGTTTGAGATCCTCCAGGAAGTGACTTCGCAGACTCAGTGCTGCCCTCTCTCATTGAGGAACTTCAGTTGAAGGCCACCCAGGGTTCTGCAGGCTACCATTTAGTAAATCACTTATCCTTATAACTTCTTCTATGTACGATTTTAAAATATACCAGGACATACATCTGGTATATTAGAAGCAATAAGAGGTACCATGAATGCCTTCTAAAATCATTTTTATTTACAGGAAGATTGACCAGACAGATCACCATTTTCTGTTCACTATAATGTTGGGGCCTGTTTTCTGCTAACAATTCCTGCAGTATCGCGGTCAGCCTTGAACTTCCTTGGCTTCAATGAGAGGGCGCGGTCGTTCTCCCTTGGGTCAAAAGGAGATCTCCAACTGCCGTTCAAGAGAACCAATTTCGCATCCAGGAACTTAAACTGTGGCATTAGATTGAGCCAAAATGGCTGAAGCACTCAGTGACTAGCCTTTCGCTCCAAAATGGTGTACCCAAGCAGTTCCAGAGGGGGATGCTCGAAGTAGACGTTGTTACTGATCTAGGATCAGATTATATTAACCCCAATCTGAACCTTAACTATGAGGGAGGCGAAACAATATCTGACCCCGTATCTGTGGTTTGGTGGAACTTCAGCTCAGCAGCCTAACAGACAGTCAGAAAAGGATGTTCAGAGCCCTGAGGACCTTCTTCTGTTGACCCCTTAGAAATATGTTTTACTTCAACGTTTCATCTGGGTGTTTTAGAGACTGGATCCATCTGTGAAAGCGAGACGCTGGGGCGGCTATCTCCTCTGCCTACACATTAGCCACGCCTCACATCCCTTTCCCATATCAACCCATTACTTCATTAAGTTTGGCTGCAAACACCCTCCTCCGCCCTGCTTCCCAAAGACACGACTCAAGTATATATAAATCTCATCTTTTTTTCATAATCCGAGCAGACCGTTGTCACTTTTATTGCATTTTAGCAAATATTTAGGTTTTCTCCCAGAGATGTTCGTGGGGGGGACTGAGTCTATATTAAGTGAATTGAACTGTGAACCAAAGCATGAAACACATATTTGTATTTTGGGCCCTTTTCCAGGATGCTTAGCTCTCCATTCCAAGGGACTGGAGCATTAAAAATGAATCTTTGTGGCGAACGAGCGCCTTAATTAAGAATGGGGAGACCTAGGAGGGATGGAGGGAGGATGAAAACAGAAGGAGAAAAACAAGCTGAAAAACAAACGCTGATTAACTGTGAATGAATCACTTTGATGGAAAACGTTTCCTTACGGGGACCGGCAGTAGAAAACAACTAAAGGCTCGCCGGGAGCAAGAGGTTTATTATTTATGGAGCTTCTTTAAAAAAATTCTAAATAGGTGATTTTTTTTTTCTAAATATTTATTTTTATGTGTGCTAGTGCTGGGCTGGAGCAAAACCCCTTCACACCCACCAGCTTCCCAGCCCAGAGAGGAGCCTTTTCTACTGTCTGGCACCAATGTTTTTTTACTGAGGTCTGAAGTAGATGATCAAAAGTGCTTCTCTATCGACAGTGGTTGCTAGGGCGGGAGAAAAATCTCCTTAGCAACCCCTCCACCTGTCAATCATTCCCGGGAACTCTCAACACAATTGGCTATCGTCTTCCCCCGTTCACCTTAATGGACTTTAACCCACTGGCTCCGTGTCTGTATCCATCTACCCACCCCTCTGTGGTCGCATCACTCTCTCCCAGGCCATCTGTCTCCGAGCCCAGAGATTGAATCAATAGGGCTGCATGTGTCAGCGGTATTGCTATATTGAATTTATGTGAGGTTCTTATTGAAATATTATAATGTGGCTGTATGAATTCCAGGCCTCCTGCTCAGCATACAGGGGCGCTGGCAGAATACAGTGTAACATTTTATGGCCCGGCTAATATTGGCCCCGGGAAAATCTCAGGATTATGTGGACAATGACTTATGAGGATAGCGAGGACTCTCTGGGACTTTAACGCCACGTTTGAGACGTGCAGCGCTAGTGTCCTTATTGTAGTGTGTGTGTGTGTGTGTGTGTGTGTGTGTGTGTGTGTGTGTGTGTGTGTGTGTGTGTGTGTGTGTGTGTGTGTGTGTGTGTGTGTGTGTGTGTGTGTGTGTGTGTGTGTGTGTGTGTGTGTGTGTGTGTGTGTGTGTGTGTGTGTGTGTGTGTGTGTGTGTGTGTGTGTGTGTGTGATGTTTCAGGCGATATATTATATGATTATTGTGGTAGTGGTGGTGATGATAACAGTGATGATGACAGTGAGGATGGTGATCTGACATTGGTAATAGTGACATTACGATGGTTGATGATAAGAATGTGGAAGGTTGACAACTTTTCCAGATACCTTAGGATAGGACAGACAGACTATTTAGGTATTTTCACTGACAGACAGAGACAGACAGGAATCCAAACGTACTCCATTCATCTGAACTGTGTTTTCTCTTTCCCTCTCTCTGTTTCTCTCTCTCTGCCTGTCTCTCTCTCTGCCTGTCTCTCTCTCTCTGCCTGTCTCTCTCTCTGCCTGTCTCTCTCTCTGCTGCTCTCTCTCTGTCTCTGCTGCTCTCTCTCTGTCTCTGCTGCTCTCTCTCTGTCTCTGCCTCTCTCTCTCTCTGCTGCTCTCTCTCTCTGTCTCTGCCTCTTTCTCTGTCTCTGCTGCTCTCTCTCTGTCTCTGCCTCTTTCTCTGTCTCTGCTGCTCTCTCTGTCTCTGCCTCGTTCTCTGTCTCTGCTGCTCTCTCTCTGTCTCTGCCTCTTTCTCTGTCTCTGCTGCTCTCTCTCTCTCTGTCTCTGCTGCTCTCTCTCTGTCTCTGCCTCTTTCTCTGTCTCTGCCTCTCTCTCTCTGTCTCTGCCTCTCTCTCTGTCTCTGCCTCTTCCTCTGTCTCTGCCTCTTTCTCTGTCTCTGCTGCTCTCTCTCTCTCTGTCTCTGCTGCTCTCTCTCTGTCTCTGCTGCTCTCTCTCTGTCTCTGCCTCTTTCTCTTTGTCTCTGCCTCGCTCTCTCTCTCTCTGTCTCTGCCTCGTTCTCTGTCTCTGCTGCTCTCTCTCTGTCTCTGCCTCTTTCTCTGTCTCTGCTGCTCTCTCTCTCTCTGTCTCTGCTGCTCTGTCTCTGCCTCTTTCTCTGTCTCTGCCTCTCTCTCTCTGTCTCTGCCTCTCTCTCTGTCTCTGCCTCTTCCTCTGTCTCTGATGCTCTCTCTCTCTGTCTCTGCCTCTTTCTCTGTCTCTGCCTCTTTCTCTGTCTCTGCTGCTCTCTCTCTCTCTGTCTCTGCTGCTCTCTCTCTGTCTCTGCTGCTCTCTCTCTGTCTCTGCCTCTTTCTCTTTGTCTCTGCCTCGCTCTCTCTCTCTGTGTGTCTCTGCCTCTCTCTCTGCCTCTGCCTCACTCTCTCTGCCTCTCTCTCTCTCTGCCTCTCTCTCTCTCTCTCTGCCTCTCTCTCTCTCTCTGTGTGTCTCTGCCTCTTTCTCTGTCTCTGCTGCTCTCTCTCTGTCTCTGCCTCTTTCTCTGTCTCTGCTGCTCTCTCTCTGTCTCTGCCTCTCTCTCTGTCTCTGCCTCTTTCTCTGTCTCTGCTGCTCTCTCTCTGTCTCTGCCTCTCTCTCTGCCTCTGCCTCACTCTCTCTGCCTCTCTCTCTCTCTGCCTCTCTCTCTCTCTCTGTGTGTCTCTGCCTCTTTCTCTGTCTCTGCTGCTCTCTCTCTGTCTCTGCCTCTTTCTCTGTCTCTGCTGCTCTCTCTCTGTCTCTGCCTCTTTCTCTGTCTCTGCTGCTCTCTCTCTGTCTTTGCCTCTTTCTCTGTCTCTGCTGCTCTCTCTCTGTCTCTGCCTCTTTCTCTTTGTCTCTGCCTCGCTCTCTCTCTCTGTGTGTCTCTGCCTCTCACTCTGCCTCTGCCTCACTCTCTCTGCCTCTCTCTCTCTCTGCCTCTCTCTCTCTCTCTGTGTGTCTCTGTCTCTCTCTCTCTCTCTCTCTCTCTCTCTCTCTCTCTCTCTCTCTCTCTCTCTCTCTCTCTCTCTCTCTCTCTCTCTCTCCCTCTCTCTCTCTCTCTCTCTCGCTCTGTATCTGCCTCGCTCTCTCTGTGTCTCTCTGTGTCTCTGCCTCTCTCTGTGTCTCTGCCTCTCTGCCTCTGCCTCTGTCTCTGCCTCTCGCTCTCTCTGTCTCTGCTTCTCTCTCTCTCTGTCTCTGCCTCTCTCTCTGTCTCTGCCTCTCTCTCTGTCTCTGCCTCTCTCTCTGTCTCTGCTGTAACCTGTGTCTCTTAATGGGTCTGTAACCTGTTAGAGTAACCTGTTAATACAGGTAGTAATGGGTGATGAGGTGGCATGGCATTGTAACCTGTTAGAATACAGGTATCAGTAATGGGTGATGAGGTGGGGCAGTAATGGGTGATGGGGTGGCATGATGGTGGCATTGTAACCTGTTAGAATACAGGGGCAGTAATGGGTGATGGGTGGCATTGTAACCTGTTAGAATACAGGGGCCAGTAATGGGTGATGGGGTGGCAGTAATGGGTGATGGGTGATGGCATTGTAACCTGTTATAATACAGGGGTCAGTAATGGGTGATGGGGTGGCATTGTAACCTGTTAGAATACAGGGGCAGTAATGGGTGATGGGGTGGCATTGTAACCTGTTAGAATACAGGGATTAGTAATGGGTGATGGGGTGGCATTGTAACCTGTTAGAATACAGGGATCAGTAATGGGTGATGGGGTGGCATTGTAACCTGTTAGAATACAGGGATTAGTAATGGGTGATGGGGTGGCATTGTAACCTGTTAGAATACAGGGATCCTCCTTCCTTCTAACCCTGTAATGGGTGATGGGGTGGCAATGTAGTATAGTATAATTAACCTGTTAATCAGGGGTCAGTAATGGGTGATGGGGTGGCATTGTAACCTGTTAGAATACAGGGATTAGTAATGGGTGATTGGTGAACTTCCTCCTCCTTCCTTCTACCCTGTATACAATTAGTATGTATAATTAACAATCATCTCTTTCGCTTTGCTCTGTTTCTCTCTGTTTCTCCCTGTTCCCTACTCCGCCTCTCCTTTCTGCTTGGTTAACTCCTCATTTATCTGGCTCCTCGAGCCACGTCTTTTGACCTTTGAAGACAGAGGCCGCGGAAACATTGGGTAAAAACAATGAACAGAATCATTTGTTAAAGGTTACCACACGGCACCCCATTAGGCACCAGCCGTGGCTCTCTGGGAAACTATTTGTTTTTGGAGTGCCCTCTGGAAAATAACAAGTCAACCGTGTTTGACTAGATGCTTTCTTTTTCTGAAGCTCTGAGTGGGAGCTCGCCGTCATTTACCAGCTTTTCGATACATCTGCGGGTGTTTGGAATGTCAGACTGTTGAGACGAGATGGAGAACAGGACGTGTGTAGATGGAGAAGAGGACGTGTGGAGAAGAGGGACGTGTGTAGATGGAGAAGAGGACGTGTGTAGATGGAGAAGAGGACGTGTGTAGATGGAGAAGAGGGATGTGTGTAGACGTGTGTAGATGGAGAAGAGGACGTGTGTAGATGGAGAACGGGACGTGTGTAGATTGAGAAGAGGACGTGTGGAGATGGAGAACGGGACGTGTGTAGATTGAGAAGAGGACGTGTGGAGATGGAGAACGGGACGTGTGTAGATGGAGAAGAGGACGTGTGTAGGTGGAGAACGGGACGTGTGGAGATGGAGAACGGGACGTGTGTAGATGGAGAACGGGACGTGTGGAGATGGAGAACGGGACGTGTGTAGATGGAGAACGGGACGTGTGTAGATTGAGAACGGGACGTGTGTAGATGGAGAACGGGACGTGTGTAGATGGAGAACGGGACGTGTGGAGATGGAGAACGGGACGTGTGTAGATGGAGAACGGGACGTGTGTAGATGGAGAAGAGGACGTGTGGAGATGGAGAACGGGACGTGTGTAGATGGAGAACGGGACGTGTGGAGATGGAGAAGAGGAAGTGTGTAGGTGGAGAACGGGACGTGTGTAGATGGAGAAGAGGACGTGTGGAGATGGAGAACGGGACGTGTGTAGATGGAGAACGGGACGTGTGTAGATGGAGAACGGGACGTGTGTAGATGGAGAAGAGGACGTGTGGAGATGCCCCTCCCCTTCCTCCTCTGACTCTGACCAAAAAGGGACTGTCATGGAGAACGGGACGTGTGTAGATGGAGAAGAGGACGTGTGTAGATGGAGAAGAGGACGTGTGTAGATGGAGAAGAGGACGTGTGTAGATGGAGAAGAGGACGTATGTAGATGGAGAACGGGACGTGTGTAGATGGAGAAGAGGACGTGTGTAGATGGAGAAGAGGAAGTGTGTAGATGGAATCCTAAAGAGACATTTCCTCAGTGTTCAGGGTCTATGTGCATGAGAAGAAAAAAGACAATTGAAAATACACATTTGAGAAAAGGTCTCCATTTATTTACAGGGGTACCTTAGCTGATGTCTCCCACTGTAGATTGAGCTGTCAATTGATGCATCTTGTCTATACTTCTATCTCTGTAGTAAAAGGTTCAACCCGTAGTTTTATAGGATTATGTTAAACACGGAAAACCTGGGCGATTTAGACGTTTTTTTTGTTAACGTGACTTTAAAAAAACGTTAGCCTATGTAACATGAACCTATTCAAAACAGTAATGTTGTAATGAGGTTGGTGCTGTAGGCTATAGGCCCAATACATTACATGCAATGTTCTTCTCAGATCATTTATTTCAACATGTGAGGTAGGCTATATGATCACACCGGTAATAGATCAGCTGTTGTATTACTTGTGAGGCACAACATACATAAAAATAAAATAAAAATCCTGGGTTGATGGTACTGTCTCCATCTGATGGTCAGGCCCTCCCCTTCCTCCTCTGACACTGACCAAAAAGGGACCATCTGTCATCCATCTGATGGTCAGGCCCTCCCCCTTCCTCCTCTGACACTGACCAAAAAGGGATGGTCACACTGTCATCCATCTGATGGTCAGGCCCTCCCCTTCCTCCTCTGACACTGACCAAAAAGGGACTGTCATCCATGTCATCCATCTGATGGTCAGGCCCTCCCCTTCCTCCTCTGACACTGACCAAAAAGGGACTGTCATCCATCTGATGGTCAGGCCCTCCCCTTCCTCCTCTGACACTGACCAAAAACTCTGGGACTGTCATCCATCTGATGGTCAGGCCCTCCCCTTCCTCCTCTGACACTGACCAAAAAGGGACTGTCATCCATCTGATGGTCAGGCCCTCCCCTTCCTCCTCTGACAGGCTGACCAAAAAGGGACTGTCATCCATCTGATGGTCAGGCCCTCCCCTTCCTCCTCTGACACTGACCAAAAACTGGGACAGGCCCTGACTCAAAAAGGGACTCCATCTGATGGTCAGGCCCTCCCCTTCCTCCTCTGACACTGACCAAAAAGGGACTGTCATCCATCTGATGGTCAGGCCCTCCCCTTCCTCCTCTGACACTGACCAAAAAGGGACTGTCATCCATCTGATGGTCAGGCCCTCCCCTTCCTCCTCTGACACTGACCAAAAAGGGACTGTCATCCATCTGATGGTCAGGCCCTCCCAGGCCCTTCCTCCTCTGACACTGACCAAAAAGGGACTGTCATCCATCTGATGGTCAGGCCCTCCCTTCCTCCTCTGACTCTGACCAAAAAGGGACTGTCATCCATCTGATGGTCCAAAAAAAGGGACTGTCATCCATCTGATGGTCAGGCCCTCCCCTTCCTCCTCTGACACTGACCAAAAAGGGACTGTCATCCATCTGATGGTCAGGCCCTCCCCTTCCTCCTCTGACACTGACCAAAAAGGGACTGTCATCCATCTGATGGTCAGGCCCTCCCCTTCCTCCTCTGACTCTGACCAAAAAGGGACTGTCATCCATCTGATGGTCAGGCCCTCCCCTTCCTCCTCTGACACTGACCAAAAAGGGACTGTCATCCATCTGATGGTCAGGCCCTCCCCTTCCTCCTCTGACACTGACCAAAAAGGGACTGTCATCCATCTGATGGTCAGGCCCTCCCCTTCCTCCTCTGACTCTGACCAAAAAGGGACTGTCATCCATCTGATGGTCAGGCCCTCCCCTTCCTCCTCTGACTCTGACCAAAAGGGACTGTCATCCATCTGATGGTCAAACTCTGACCAAAAAGGGACTGTCACTGTCATCCATCTGATGGTCAGGCCCTCCCCTTCCTCCTCTGACTCTGACCAAAAAGGGACTGTCATCCATCTGATGGTCAGGCCCTCCCCTTCCTCCTCTGATCTGACCAAAAAGGGACTGTCATCCATCTGATCAGGCCCTCCCTGACTTCCTCCCTCTGACACTGACCAAAAAGGGACTTTCATCCATCTGATGGAAAAAATATCAGGCCCTCCCTAATCCTCTGACTCTGACAAAAGGGACTTCCACTTTCCTACTCATTCATTACTGTCATCCATCTGATGGTCAGGCCCTCCCCAAAAAGGACTGTCATCCATTCTTCATGGTTTTAAAAGTTTAGAAGTCTCACAGTATCCTCTGACACTGACCAAAAAGGTAATCTCAGCCATCTGATGGCACCTCATCCAAAAGGGACTGATGGTCAGGACCCCATCTGTGCGGCCAACCCCTTTCCTCCTCTGACACTCTGACCAAAAAGGGACCACTCGTGAAGATGAAGGGGATGAGACAGGTTAAAGGAATTTTAAGCCTTGAGACAATTGAGACATGGATTGTGTATGTGTGTCATTCAGAGGGGGAATAGGAAAGACAACAGATTTAAGTGCCTTTGAACGGGGTATGGTAGTAAGTGGCAGTTCTGAGTGGGTCAAGAACTGCAATGCTGCTGGGTTTAACACACTCAACAGTTTCCCGTGCGTATCAAGAATGGTCCATCACCCAAAGGACATCCAAAGGACCTCTTTGTGAACCTATTTTACATGTCATTGACCGTTTGTAGACATTGAAGATATGAAGCTAATGTAAGCTTCCATTCTGTGTAAAGGTGTGTAGGTATGGAGTGTTTACTCTAAGTTGTTATTGCATTCATCTGAAAGCCGTCGGCAGCCAATGAGGCGCGGCTCTTTAATCCCAGACGGAGAGGAATATTCCCTCTAATGAATTGAGGGAACAAAACCTAATCCATCAGATTAATTGGATGCGTCCGTACGGCGTCTTGCAGTGGTTTTTCAACCCGCCGTCCCACGCTCTGCAATTCTGATTTATGTCGCCAGACCACGCCAGCGTTCAGCCTGTATTTCTGGGGCTAAGAGTCAGGAGTTGGGACTCGGGAGCGACAGGGGTGCTGTTCTGATTCTGTTGTTTTCCTTGATTGAGAATGAGATTAACCGGGGCCATCCAAGTGGGAAAATGGGGGAAATTAATTGAGAAAACGGGATGAGTAATATTTTATTGGGCGTGCCTATCGCGTGAGAAGACGATGTTATCAGGTTGCTTATCCCCGAGATGGGTTTTCTCTGATGAGAAATCATCAACATAAATTCTGTTTGACAAATTATCTCCATTAGTTTCTCTAGTTGGAAAAGCCAAAGCAATTTTGAAAGTGCAATGAGTGGAAATCTCTACTGAAATGTAGTGAGATAACTAGAGTAAGAATCATGCATTGTTGTTTAGTTAGTGTGGAGACATTCCCTATGGGCCAAATGAGGTGTACATACACACACTCAGTGTCTCTACTCACTGGAAAAGTGATGGAGGCAGGTAGATCTGAGGCCCCGAAGCATACACACACACACACACACACACACACACACACACACACACACACACACACACACACACACACACACACACACACACACACACACACACACACACACACACACACACACACACACACACACACACACACACACACACACACACACACACACACTCACTCACTCACTCACCCATAATACACCTGCATACACTTCCATCTGCATATTATGACTCCCATTTCCTGTTGCTCAAGGGGTGTTTGGGGGTCAAAAGGTCATTATAATTTTACATTCCCTCCCTTACCCTCCCATTAATCCACCTACTGTGGTGTGTGTGTTTAGAGGTGAACAGGTTAACCTCTCCACCAACATCAGAGCCAGACAGACTCTGGGCAGTCTCATCTCTTCATTTTTCACCGGCAGACTGCTGTTTGGGGAGAGAGAGAGAGTGGGGGGAGAGGGAGAGGAGGGAGTGTGAGAGGGAGTGTGTGAGAGAGAGAGAGCGAGAGAGAGAGGAGGGAGTGTGAGAGAGAGAGGAGGGAGTATGTAAGAGAGAGAGAGAGAGAGAGAGGAGGGAGTGTGAGACAGAGAGCGAGAGAGAGGGGTGGGGGGCGAGAGAGAGAGAGATGAATGCAGGCCCCCTCCAGACACATGGTTCCATTACAGAGTGCTGCATTCACAGCACAAGGGCCTGTCGGGATGGAGAGAACTAGAAAGAGAGGGCAAAGGGAGAAGAGGGAGACTCACTCTCCAGAATTGGTAATCACTCGCTCTCGTCCATCGCACACTCTCCACATCCGTAATTTCCTCCTACTCTCCTATCCTCTCCTCCAAATCTTTTTATTCTAATGAGTTCCTGAGATAATGTTGCCAAGACCCTTTCACTTATATTTTCTTATTTAGGAAAATACTTTCAGCGTTTTGTCCTTCCAAACGAGGAAATATCTTCTCCCTCTTCCTTCTCTTCTCTCTCCTCTTCCTCTCCTCTCCTCCTATCCTCTACTGTACTCCTCTCCTCAGCTCTCTACTATACTCCTCTCCTCAGTTCTCTACTATACTCCTCTCCTCAGTTCTCTAATATACTCCTCTGCTTAGTTCTCTAATATACTCCTCTCCTCAGCTCTCTACTATACTTCTCTCCTCAGTTCTCTACTATACTCCTCTCCTCAGTTCTCTAATATACTCCTCTGCTCAGTTCTCTAATATACTCCTCTCCTCAGTTCTCTACTATACTCCTCTCCTCAGTTCTCTACTATACTCCTCTCCTCAGTTCTCTAATATACTCCTCTGCTTAGTTCTCTAATATACTCCTCTCCTCAGTTCTCTAATATACTCCTCTCCTCAGTTCTCTAATATACTCCTCTGCTTAGTTGTCTGATGTACTCCTCTCCTCTCCTCAGTTCTCTAATATACTCCTCTCCTCAGTTCTATACTATACTCCTCTCCTCAGCTCTCTAATATACTCCTCTCCCCAGTTCTCTAATATACTCCTCTCCTCAGTTCTCTAATATACTCCTCTCCTCAGTTCTCTAATATACTCTTCTCCTCAGTTCTCTACTATATTCCTCTCCTCAGTTCTCTACTATATTCCTCTCCTCAGTTCTCTAATATACTCCTCTCCTCAGTACTCTAATATACTCCTCTCCTCAGGTCTCTAATATACTCCTCTCCTCAGTTCTCTAATGTACTCCTCTCCTATCCGCAGTTCTCTACTATATTCCTCTCCTCAGTTCTCTGATATACTCCTCTCCTCAGTTATCTACTATACTCCTCTCCTATCCTCAGTTCTCTAATATACTCCTATCCTCAGTTCTCTACTATACTCCTCTCCTATCCTCAGTTCTCTAATATACTCATCTCCTATCCTCAGTTCTCTAATGTACTCCTCTCCTCAGTTCTCTAATGTACTCCTCTGCTCAGTTCTCTACTATATACCTCTCCTCAGTTCTCTATTATATTCCTCTCCTCAGTTCTCTAATGTACTCCTCTCCTCAGTTCTCTGATATACTCATCTCCTCTTCTCAGTTCTCTACTATACTCCTCTCCTCAGTTCTCTACTATATTCCTCTCCTCAGTTCTCTAATATACTCCTCTCCTCTCCTCAGTACTCTAATATACTCCTCTCCTCAGGTCTCTAATATACTCCTCTCCTCAGTTCTCTAATGTACTCCTCTCCTATCCGCAGTTCTCTACTATATTCCTCTCCTCAGTTCTCTGATATACTCCTCTCCTCAGTTCTCTACTATACTCCTCTCCTATCCTCAGTTCTCTAATATACTCCTATCCTCAGTTCTCTACTATACTCCTCTCCTATCCTCAGTTCTCTAATATACTCCTCTCCTATCCTCAGTTCTCTAATATACTCCTGTCCGCAGTTCTCTACTATACTCCTCTCCTATCCTCAGTTCTCTAATATACTCCTCTCCTATCCTCAGTTCTCTAATATACTCCTATCCGCAGTTCTCTACTATACTCCTCTCCTATCCTCAGTTCTCTAATATACTCCTCTCCTATCCTCAGTTCTCTACTATACTCCTGTCCTATCCTCAGTTCCCTACTATACTCCTCTCCTATCCTCAGTTCTCTAATATACTCCTATCCTCAGTTTTCTCTAATATACTCTCTCCTCTCCTATCCTCAGTTTTCTACTATACTCCTCTCTTATCCTCAGTTCTCTAATATATTCCTCTCCTATCCTCAGTTCTCTACTATACTCCTCTCCTATCCTCAGTTCTCTAATATACTCCTCTCCTATCCTCAGTTCTCTAATATACTCCTCTCCTATCCTCAGTTCTCTAATATACTCCTATCCTCAGTTTTCTACTATACTCCTCTCCTATCCTCAGTTTTCTACTATACTCCTCTCCTATCCTCAGTTCTCTAATATACTCCTCTCCTATCCTCAGTTATCTAATATACTCCTCTCCTATCCTCAGTTATCTAATATACTCCTCTCCTATCCTCAGTTCTCTAATATACTCCTCTCCTCTCCTCAGTTCTTTAATATACTCCTCTCCTATCCTCAGTTCTCTAATATACTCCTATCCTATCCTCAGTTATCTAATATACTCCTCTCCTATCCTCAGTTCTCTAATATACTCCTCTCCTATCCTCAGTTCTCTACTATACTCCTCTCCTCAGTTCTCTAATATACTCCTCTCCTATCCTCAGTTCTCTAATATACTCCTCTCCTATCCTCAGTTATCTAATATACTCCTCTCCTATCCTCAGTTCTCTACTATACTCCTCTCATCAGTTTCCTAATATACTCCTCTCCTATCCTCAGTTCTCTAATATACTCCTTCCTCAGTTCTATACTCTACTCCTCTCCTATCCTCAGTTCTCTAATATACTCCTATCCTCAGTTCTCTACTATACTCCGCTCCTATCCTCAGTTCTCTAATATACTCCTCTCCTCAGTTCTCTACTATACTCCTCTCCTCTCCTCAGTTCTCTAATATACTCCTCTCCTATCCTCAGTTCTCTCATATACTCCTCTCATATCCTCAGTTCTCTAATATACTCCTCTCCTATCCTCAGTTCTCTAATATACTCATCTCCTATCCTCAGTTCTCTAATGTACTCCTCTCCTCAGTTCTCTAATGTACTCCTCTGCTCAGTTCTCTACTATATACCTCTCCTCTTCTCTAGTTCTCTAATATACTATTATATTCCTCTCCTCAGTTCTCTAATGTTCTCTCTCTCTCCTCAGTTCTCTAATATACTCATCTCCTATCCTCAGTTCTCTAATATACTCCTCTCCTCAGTTCTCTAATATACTCCTCTCCTATCCTCAGTTATCTCTCTCTCCTATCCTCAGTTCTCTAATATACTCCTCTCCTATCCTCAGTTCTCTAATATACTCCTATCCTCAGTTCTCTAATATACTCCTCTCCTATCCTCAGTTCTCTAACTATACTCAGTTTCTATCCTCAGTTCTCTAATATACCCCTCTCCTCAGTTCTATATCCTCAGTTCTCTAATATACTCCTCTCCTATCCTCAGTTCTCTAATATACTCCTCTCCTATCCTCAGTTCTCTAATATACTCCTCTCCTATCCTCAGTTCTCTACTATACACCTCTCCTATCCTCAGTTCTCTACTATACTCCTATCCTCAGTTCTCTAATGTACTCCTCTCCTCAGTTCTCTACTATATACCTCTCCTCAGTTCTCTATTATATTCCTCTCCTCAGTTCTCTAATGTACTCCTCTCCTCAGTTCTCTGATATACTCATCTCCTCTTCTCAGTTCTCTACTATACTCCTCTCCTCAGTTCTATACTCCTCTCCTATCCTCAGTTATCTAATATACTCCTCTCCTATCCTCAGTTATCTAATATACTCCTCTCCTATCCTCAGTTATCTAATATACTCCTCTCCTATCCTCAGTTCTCTAATATACTCCTCTCCTATCCTCAGTTCTCTAATATACTCCTCTCCTCAGTTCTCTACTATATTCCTCTTCTCTCCTCAGTTCTCTAATATACTCCTCTCCTATCCTCAGTTCTCTAATATACTCCTCTCCTCAGTTCTCTACTATACTCCTCTCCTCTCCTCAGTTCTCTAATATACTCCTCTCCTATCCTCAGTTCTCTCATATACTCCTCTCATATCCTCAGTTCTCTAATATACTCCTCTCCTATCCTCAGTTCTCTAATATACTCATCTCCTATCCTCAGTTCTCTAATATACTCCTCTCCTCAGTTCTCTAATATACTCCTCTCCTCAGTTCTCTACTATATTCCTCTTCTCTCCTCAGTTCTCTAATGTACTCCTCAGTTCTCTATATATATTCTCTCTCTCCTCAGTTCTCTAATATTCCTCTCCTCAGTTCTCTCCTCAGTTCTCTGATATACTCATCTCCTCTTCTCAGTTCTCTACTATACTCCTCTCCTCAGTTCTCTACTATATTCCTCTCCTCAGTTCTATACTCCTCTCCTATCCTCAGTTCTCTAATATACTCCTCTCCTATCCTCAGTTATCTAATATACTCCTCTCCTATCCCCAGTTCTCTAATATACTCCTCTCCTATCCTCAGTTCTCTAATATACTCCTCTCCTCAGTTCTCTACTATATTCCTCTAATATACTTCTCTCCTCAGTTCTCTAATATACTCCTCTCCTATCCTCAGTTCTCTAATATACTCCTATCCTCAGTTCTCTAATATACTCATCTCCTATCCTCAGTTCTCAACTATACTCATCTTCTATCCTCAGTTCTCTATCCTCATCCTCAGTTCTCTAATATACCCCTCTCCTATCCTCAGTTCTCTAATATACTCTACTCTCCTATCCTCAGTTCTCTAATATACTCCTCTCCTATCCTCAGTTCTCTAATATACTCCTCTCCTATCCTCAGTTCTCTAATATACTCCTCTCCTATCCTCAGTTCTCTACTATACACCTCTCCTATCCTCAGTTCTCTACTATACTCCTCTCCTATCCTCCTCAGTTCTCTACTATACTCCTATCCTCAGTTCTCTACTATACTCCTCTCCTCAGTTCTCTACTATACTCTTCTCCTATCCTCAGTTCTCTAATATACTCCTCTCCTATCCTCAGTTCTCTAATATACTCCTCTCCTATCCTCAGTTCTCTACTATACTCCTCTCTCCTATCCTCAGTCCTCTACTATACTCCTCTCCTATTGTCAGTTGTTTAATATACTCCTGTCCTATCCTCAGTTCTCTAATATACTCCTCTCCTATCCTCAGTTCTCAACTATACTCATCTCCTATCCTCAGTTCTCTAATATACTCCTCTCCTATCCTCAGTTCTTTAATATACTCCTTGGTGGTTTTCTGTCAGATCAAAGGAAATAAAGTTAATCTCCCATAGATATTTTTTATCCTTTTTTCCTTAAAGGATTATTTAGTGAAGAATCGTTTATTCCCATCTCATCCTCGGTTCCTCCTTTATTCCTCCTCTGTTCCTCCTCTGTTATAATATTTAGATAATGTTTTATTTGTAAAGTTTCTGCTGGACAGTAGTTTTGTAATGGTGGGCGTTGTCCCCAAAGTGCACCCTTTTCCCTAGATAGTGGACTACTTTTAAAAAAGAGACCATAGTGCACTATGTCGGGGATAGGGTGCCATTTGGGACAGATACCTGTTCACTGTGGGGGGCTCTGCACTTGCTCTGGTTTGCCGGGTGGGTGAGATAGAACGGAAGAGATGGACTACACAGAAACCGTGAGGTTTTTCTCAGCGCCTCTGCCATGAAGCACGCGTGCTCTTCTTGCCGTGTCACATCTCGGCAGTGTAGGTGTAGGCGTGTTCTGGGAGAGATGAATGACAACAAGTTGACAGTGATGATGTGATTTGGTGAAGCAAGGTGCTGTATATGGTTTCAGGGTTTCTCCACTCTGAGGGGTGTATGCAGATTATACTCTGTGTATTTCTGGGTTGTGCTTGCGTCCTAGCAACCGAAATGACGACAGCCACTGTTATATTTTCAGACGAAGTTGGCGGCCCACTTCACTACGCTGGCATTAAGTCTTGTACTACACACACACACACACACACACACACACACACACACACACACACACACACACACACACACACACACACACACACACACACACACACACACACACACACACACACACACACACACACACACACACACACACACACACACACAGAGAGGCATCTGGCTCTCCCTCGTCATGTTCATCATCATGCACTCCACTTTGAGATTGTTTTTCTATGAAAAGTGTGTTATAAATTCAGTGGTTTATTGTCATTGTTGTTATTATTATTATTATCATGGTAAACCGGTGTTAGCGATCCTGTGTTAGCGATCCTGTGGTAGCTAGTAAGATGCTGGAGTCCCTCAGGAGGGCCATCATGACGACCGACCGCCAGCCCACACTATGCAGACACGGTGCGGCTGAAACCCACACGTGTTACGTAGCCTAGCGGAGATACGGGGGAATGGATGACTCACTCACACGCATACGACAGGAGTGCAGCGAGCACCCGCACACACAGACTCTTTCTCACACACACACACACACACTCTTTCTCTCACACACACGCACACACACACACACACACACACACACACACACACACACACACACACACGCACACGCACGCACACACACACGCACACACACACACACACACACACACACACACACACACACACACACACACACACACACACACTCTTTCACTCACACACACACACACACACACACACACACACACACACACACACACACACACACACACACACACACACACACACACACACACACACACACACACACACACACACACACACACACACACACACACACACACACACACACACACAGGGACCAAATGAGGATAAAATGGCACTGACACTAGTATCTATATGGCTGTTAAAGGCCCACGTTATCAACCATGTGAATGGAATGAATTCATCCTGTTTCTATGTTATCAACAGAACCTAATGTACTAGCAGGGAAACGGTAAGTAAATGGGGTGCGAAAACACTTAACCAACATTTCCTGGTTCTCCAGAAATACGGTTTGAAGATTCAGGAATTCATACTTATTCACTTCTGATTC